>NW_026720430.1:0-10450 GCF_029784015.1 Lycium ferocissimum
ATTACTTCTTTCATCGCGTTCCGGTTGTGCAGGCATGTATTCGTGCACAACTCCACCGCATTATTCACCGCGTCCCTCACTGTGAGTGGCCGGCACGTTATATGTATATGATGATATTCACCGCGTCCCTCACTAGAGGGCCGGGGCACGTTATATGATATGATGATACGGGGATGGCGGCCAGGATGGCATATGATGACTTCATTCACCGCGTCCCTCACTAGAGGGCCGGGGCACGTTATATGTACACGTACATGATGATTTTATTTACCGCGTCCCTCACTGTAGGGCCGGGCACGTTATATGTACATGTAAATGATGATTTTATTTACCGAGTCCCTCACTAGAGGGCTTCGGACACGTTATGCATGCATATGTACATGATGATTATTTACTTATGTTCTAAGTCCCATAATGAATCGGATATGATATTGACATGCATGAGTTACATTTCAAAGGCAAGCCTTATGATTTTCCGTACTCCTTATTTCAAAGATGATCCCGTTCTTGTATTTCATGCTTTACATGCTCAAGACATATTCCGCATCGACCCCCCCGCTTCTCGGGCCGCGTTTCATGCCACGCAGGTGCATACGTACGAGTGAAGATGTTCGTGCCCGGATTGGCGAGCTCCATTTCCTTCCGGAGTGCCGAGCGAGTCGCAGTATCTATGTTATGATATCTTGAGTTATGTTAGAGACTTTGCGACAAAGTCACGTGTGGAACATGTCGTTTTGTAAGCGCTCTCCGTAAGCCGATGTGTCATTATGCATTATGTTACAGTTTCATATGTATACGCATTTTTCCTCGATTTGAGAAAGACGAAAACATGTTTTTTTGAAAAGCTTACATTATGCACCCATTTCATGATTTAAGAGTCCAAAGAAAGTTATGAGTATCACGAGGATTACGGTTCACTCGCCGCCCTAAGTAGCGGCTCGGTGCCCATCATGCCCTATCGAAAGTTGGGGTGTGACACCCCTTTCTTCAGGGGCTGGTTTTATGCCGCGTGCATGCGTACACTCGGCTTGGTGATCCTCCGGCTTAGGACTTCGCTCGCCTATTTGGAGAGCTCCATTGTTCGAGCTTAGATTATTTTGGTACAGATCTTTTGATGTAGACTTATGCATATCCAGGGGTAAGGCGGGGCCCTGTCCCGTCATATTTCACTTTGATACTCTTAGAGGTCTGTAGACATATGTGGGTTATATATGGGTTATGGTCAGCGTGTCGATATGGTTTGTTTTGGATATTCCCAGATGTGCAATGTGGCGCCTTGTCGCTCTTGCGTATTGTGTTATGCTTTGGTTAACTGTGACTCCTCAGGAGACAGGTTTATGATATGTGACGTTATGAATCTTTAGTTGCTTTTACAAGTCTCCATACTGTCCTTAGTTTCAGTCTAACTATATCTAACAGGTTCGTATACGAGTGTCCAGTTCGAGCACTAGTCATGGCCCATGGGGTTGGGTCGTGACAGAGATCTTCCTTTGAAGGACTGTGTTCCATTTGTGAGGAAGGAAAGTGTTACAAAGGAAGGTGATTCTTGTCTAGAAATTGGAAATTCTTCCTTTCATGTCCAACTTCATAGTAGCCTATTGGATGGTCTTATTATAGATTCTAGTAGTGAGGTTGCACTTAAGGATGACATAGAAGACGAAGTTGTTTTATGTAATACCTTGCTTTACTACTTGTTTGCATTTGATAATGCTCATGTGTATGCTTTAGTGATGCAATCCAAATTACCATGGTGACGACTCAAGTGTTCAAGCCGAGGAGACCAAATTGAAGCTCGAGAGGATGTGGATTGAAGCCCAAGATCTCGCCCCAAACGTAAGAACAAGTCTAGCGCCTCAAATTAGGACTTCTAAGCTCAGTGTGAACATGAGGGGCTGGTCTAATGTGAACGAAGGAAGCTTCCTTTTGTGTTTTCTAGGCTTATTAAAGGCTATTTTGACTTTCATAATGTATAGTGGCTTTCTAGGCTTCTAGGAGTATGCATTTTGTAGTCTTCTATGCACCTAGAAGACTACACTTCCATTTATTTCTTTTGACTAGTATATTTTAAGAACCTTATTTAAAGGTGCTTATAAATGATTTGAGAGGAACCTATCTTGAAATATATGAATATTGAATATTATTGAAACCCTTTAGTCTTGAATACTAGTGTTAATTTGGTGGACTCCAAATTGAACAACCCCCGTTTGATCTAACAACATGCAAGAGATGGCTATTCTTCGAGGATTGTTCGAATAGGATAGGTGCCTTTTGATCCTTTTGGGAGGTAACTAGGACTAGTTCTTCTAGTTATTGTTCAATTGTTATTCAAATTGTGTCTTCTTTCTATCTTTATTTTCTTGCATCATTTGGTATCAGAGCCTAGTATAGATTTGTTCCAACAAATCTAGTCTTGGGTTTGGTATTCACAAAAAAAAAAAAATCTGGAAAAAAAAATCCAAAATTCGTTTGAATTCCTTGTTTTGTTGTTGATTCTAGTGTTAGATTCAAGTTCCTTAGAGTTCTTAGGTTCTAAATCAAGTTTTGAGTTAATTAAAGTTAGAATTTCAATTTCCGCCATTGTTAGACCTTGAAACTTGAAGACTCAAAGTGGGTCTTATAGAAGAGGTTGAAATTGAGGGTTGAAAGTTGTTGGGTTGATTTCTCCTAGTTAAGAAGGGCAAGAATCCAAAAATTGGAAAGATTTGGAGTATTTCGGTGTTCTTGATCTATTTGGTGAATCGATTTTTGATGTTTTGAATACTTGTGTTCTTGAGTGTTCATAAATATTTTGTGAATATTCATGTGTGTTCTTGATAATTTCAGATTTACTAACTTTGTTTGATCTAATTTTGGTGATAAGTTAAGCTTTCAAGATGTTAGGGAGTGTGAAAGCTGTTTTGGAAGTCAAAGGGACTAGTCAAGAGTTGATTCCCAAGGAGTTGGTGCATTGAACCCTCCAAAACGTGGAGAAGGGGCTGCACTCATTAGGAGAAGTCAAAAATCCGTTGGGTGTGTGAAAGGGTGTAGAGGCAAACAAATAGTCAAACCATTAATTGACATAAGTTCCCAAGTTAATTCTGGGAAGACTAACGATCACCTTTGAGAAAAGAGTGTCCAAGTTCCTAATCACCTCTTAGGAAAACGAGAAGTCAAGTGTGCAAGTCCCTAGTCATCTTTTGGGAAGACGAGAAGCTACATTGAAACTTGTAGTAATTAAATTCCAAGACAAGTTGGTCAAAGGATATTAATTAGTAAGACTTAAGGGTCGCCTTGCACATTTTAAAGGGGGATTGGGAAGCTTCTTAATCCTTTCTTTGTGATATAACTTCTAGCTAGTATCCATTGAGTAATTACCTACTCAAAGTTTACTAGTTCTTGAACTATAACTTTTTCCATGCTAATTCTTTCAAACTTTTCTCGTTTTAACTCGTCGTGAATTGTTTGACTCAAGTGCGCCACAATTAAAAGAGTCGTCCGACTATAGAGTCCATAATCTCACTCTAATCCCAAAGAAGTAGCATCTTTTGTATAATTTGGGAGATTGAATAGGAGTTGGTCAATTCCGAGGAAGCCAAGTACTACAAGACGGAGTGAACCAAACCTATTGTATCATTGAGTGAACCGAACGCCACCCAAATAAAGTTAGGGAGTGAGTAAGGTTATTTTTAACTCATAACCTTTTCTTTGAGCTTTGTTATGCAGGTATGATGGACCAAGGTGCAATGAGGACTAAACCCGTTCAATCGAAAGTAAGAACTAGATGGCTTACACAAAGGAGAGGACCACTATTTCCAAGAAAAGGAGAGAGATTGCCTAAGCCAAGGTTTCAAAAATTGAAGGTGAATGTTTGTGGGTATAATGGCTTTGATCTAGAGCTTGACGATTTATGTGACTCCACATTTATCTCTCCTTATGCGGCTGATTGGTTGAATTTGACATGGGTTAAAAAGAGATATCCATATGACTATAATGGGTATCAAGTTGAGTGGATGGTCAAGGTGGTAATATCTCATGGAGATTATGTCAAACGGTCCGATGTGATGTGTTTCCCTAAAAATAAGTCACTTATGCTTTGGATGCCTCGGTTTCGAAAACACGACGTTCCAAATGTACGAGATTGGATAAGGTATGTCATAGACGAGGAAGGATGGCCTCTCTTTCCATTCCCACTTCCGAAAGAAAATCCCAATAGAGCATATGTCTCTTCTATGCCTATAGGGGAGTGTAATGCCATGCAAAACGGGATGTCCGGGTTGATTGGAATGAGTGGGTACATACACAAAAGAATGGAATTGAAAAGAACATGAGAGAAAAGAAAATAATGAGGGAGATGAAGTTCTTCACTCTAACACTCACAATGTTTCTTTTCCTCTAGTTGTTTGAATTCTTTTGTAGGTATCATTGAAACAATCTTGAGAATGAGCCTCATACAATGGAAACTCATGAAAAGGATGCAACAATTTCGGAAGAGCAGAATTGTCCAAAAGCGGGACTTGAAGGTAAAGAAGATCAATCTTGTGAGCTCAAAGGTACTTCTAAATCGACTTTAGATGCTAATGTTAAGCATGTTTATCATGTGAGTATGACTAAGGAATTATCTTGTTTGGGCTTAAAATCTTCTTTGTCTTGTGATGATAAACCGAATGAATTTTGTGGAGATACACTAGTTGTTCTCGGTTGTGATCCCGAAACCGAAATTACTTGTGAGTTTGATGTGATGAAAACTAGTGTTGACACTTGTGATGAGAGTCTTAATGCAAAAGACACAACTTCTGTGGTTGGAAGGAGTAAAAACAAGTTGATTGATTTTAATGTTTTGTCTTTAAAAAGCAATCTTGAACCTTTTGTGTGTGTGAGTAATATTCCATTATTAGTTGATGATTATTCTGGATATGATGGAATTGTTGGCCATAAATGTGATTGTTTAGAATTAGACACACCACCCATGTTTGATAAGGAAGAAAGCAATTCATCTTCGAGTCTTTCTAATGTTTAATCTGCGCATGATAATGAAATTGACTTAAATGATGAGTTTGAACATGTGGAATTCAATGATGATATGAACTTGGGTGAGACCTTTCTAGTGAAACTATTTTTACTTGGAGATGCTTGTTTGTTCAATGATGAGTTTATATTTCGAATACTCTTTCGTGATGGAATTAACTCCTTGTTGGATAGTTCACTTGATAAAGGACATTGTCTTGGAAAGGAAAGTGTGGAAGTTGCTTAAGTAATAAATCTTCTTTGTGTGGTCCAAATCATGATCTTGTGCTTAATAGTATTCATGATTGTGAAAGTGAACTTACCATGGTGAAGTGACCTTAAGTAGCACTTTTCTTTACTATTTGTTTGCGTATGACGAGGGTCATGATTGTTTTAGAGCTTTTGTGATGTGGAGGACTTAAAGTGTGACTTTGAGTGTGCTAGACATGTAGGAAGTGATCTTAAAGAGGATTGGGAAAGTAGTGCGATTCTTTAATAGTGAAGAAGAATGTGAGGATGAGTTCTCACTAGAGCGACCCTGAGTTGAAATGTCTAGATGTGAATAAACTTGAAGCGGAAAAGGAAAGTAGAATGGTGGATGCTTGTTCTAGTGTCTATTATTTTACTTATTGTGATCCTTACATGGATCACTCACTTGAGATAGGCTATACCAAGTTCCTTAGCTTGAAATGTGGAAGTGATGCATTTGAATCCCGGGATAGTAGTCACTATCTTAGAGGTAAAATTCTTCCTTTTGATAAGTTTGATTGCGTATTTGACTTTTTTGTGGGTTCTTGTCAAAGGAAAAGACGAGAGAAGTATGAGAAATCTAGTCATTACACATGGTTTGATCTCTTTGATGTTTCTAAGATCAATGATGGCACATATTCTTACCTCATGATTCATGCTTCTCTGGAGTACTCCTGTAGCAATTGGATACATCATTGTTACTCTTGTTTGTTGTTACTATTCGAGTTACTAGTAGATATGCTTGAGACATATGCTAAGCTTGATGTGTTGATCATTTTTGTTTTTGACCCCGGAATTGATCATAAGGTTTATAACTTGTTGGAATTGATGACTTTGGGTGGGCCGGTACATTACTTCGGTATTGGCGGTTGAGTTATTCTACTTGTTTGTACTTAGCCTTGGAAAGAATTTAGTGTATTTTAAGGTGAATCAGGTGGAGAGCCATTGGAAAGATCCTCCCTGGAAATCATTGTGGTATGCAACCACGACTTGCAAGCTCCATGAAGATGGTAGGTTTTCTTGGCTCATGCTTCTTCTTGGGCTTTCCAAATCCATGACGGTAATCTCTATTATCTTTGGGCAGTTTTGTAGCACTCTTGTTTTATATCATGATTATTCACTCATGTTGCTACTTAATTGTTACCGATTGAGCCTTGGAAAGCCACACGCTCATTCCCGTCCATGTTTTGCAGGGATCGAATTTGAGGACAAATTCTTTTCAAGAGGGGGAGAATGATGTAATCCATATAGCCATGATGATGATCCAACTGTGCCAAAATGATGTGGTTGAGGTTGATGCTGTGGTCGAGGTTGATATTAATGTTGTAATTTCGAGGACGAAATTCTTCCAAGAAAGGGAGGATGATGCAATCCAAATTACCATGCGACTCAAGTGTTCAAGTGTTCAAGCCGAGGAGACAAAATTGAAGCTCGAGAGGATGTGGATTGAAGCCCAAGATGCGCCGCGGAAAGAACAAGTCTAGCGGCCAAATTAGGACTTCTAGAAGCTCAGTGTGAACGTAAGAGGCTGGTCTAATGTGAACGAAGGAAGCTTCCCTTTTTGTGTTTTCTAGGCTTATTAAAGGCTATTTTGACTTTCATAATGTATAGTGGCTTTCTAGGCTTCTAGGAGTATGCATTTTGTAGTCTTCTATGCACCTAGAAGACTACACTTCATTTATTTCTTTTTGACTAGTATATTTTAAGAACCTTATTTAAAGGTGCTTGTAAATGATTTGAGAGGAACCTATCTTGAAATATATGAATATTGAATATTATTGAAACCACTTTAGTCTTGAATGACTAGTGTTAATTTGGTGGACTCAAATTGAACAACCCGTTTGATCTAACGATTTGCAAGAGATGGCTATTCTCTTGAGGATTGTTCGAATAGGATAGGTGCCTTTTGATCCTTTTGGGAGGTAACTAGGACTAGTTCTTCTAGTTATTGTTCAATTGTTATTCAAATTGTGTCTTCTTTCTATCTTCTCTTTATTTTATTGTCCAAAGATAGAAAGAAGACACAATTTGAATAACAATTGGACAATAACTAGAAGAACTAGTCCTAGTTACCTCCCAAAAGGATCAAAAGGCACCTATCCTATTCGAACAATCCTCAAGAGAATAGCCATCTCTTGCAAACTGTTAGATCAAACGGGGGTTGTTCAATTTGGAGTCCACCAAATTAACACTAGTCATTCAAGACTAAAGGGTTTCAATAATATTCAATATTCATATATTTCAAGATAGGTTCCTCTCAAATCATTTACAAGCACCTTTAAATAAGGTTCTTAAAATATACTAGTCAAAAGAAATAATGGGAAGTGTAGCGTCTAGGTGCATAGAAGACTACAAAATGCATACTCCTAGAAGCCTAGAAAGCCACTATACATTATGAAAGTCAAAATAGCCTTTAATAAGCCTAGAAACACAAAAAGGGAAGCTTCCTTCGTTCACATTAGACCGGCCCCTCATGTTCACACTGGAGCTCTAGAAGTCCTAATTTGGGGTCGCTAGACTTGTTCTTTCCAAGTGGGGCAGATCTTGGGCTTCAATCCACATCCTCTCGAGCTTCAATTTGGTCTCCTCGGCTTGAACACTTGAGTCGTCACCATGGTAATTTGGATTGCATCATTTAGGTGCATCTTATGTGAAGGGAGACTCTTATAGGGTAAATGAGTATGTCTTTTGACCATCCTAGGTGGGTAATCTACCCATTTGATCCGAGTGACACCTTGTGTGATTTGAGAGCACTATCTTGGAAGAGTCCTTGTTTGAATAATGAGAGTGTCCTTGTTTGGACATTGTGCTACATGTCAAATAGAACTAATGTCGAGTTGCATACTTCATATTTTGAATCCATTGGTTTTATTACTCTATCCTTATGTCATGAACCTTGGAGGAATCAACTTCTTGATACCTTATGTGTGCAAATGTTAATCATGATTGTCATAGATGTGTGGTTGTACCACAAATTTGTTCATCCTTGGCATGAATATGTGATTATTGCTTTGTGTGCTAACCCTCAATCCTTGAGGAGTATGTTTTCGTATGTCTTCCCTTAGGTTTTGCTAGGTCCGGATTCGAGGACGAATCCTTTTGAAGAAGGTGAGGATGATATGATCCTACTTGGCACACCTCTTTTCAAGACTTACATCCAAGGCTAAGATATGGAACTTCAAGCTCTACAAGCGGCATGGATGATAAGGATGGCGTTGAAGGCCTTTGGAGGCCCACACAAGCCCCACAATGAGGCCTATGATGTGTGGGAGGTGGCTTGGACGAGGCTTGAAGAAGAAGCTACTAGAACGAGGATCAAATGCGCAAAGTGGCCAAACGTGCAAATAGGGACATTTTTGCAAATTGGCTACATGTGCAAACTTGGATGAGGTCGAGAGTTGGCTAGTTGTGCAAAGAAGGTTATGCTTGCAAGAAGGCTATGCATGCAAGGTTGATTAGAGGGTCATCTATGCAGGAGGGCGTGTTTGGCCCTTGAAGGCCAATTCTTGAATTGAAGACTACACTAAGAAGACTAGCCAAACAAGGCCTTTACTTCATTAAGGGTAGCATTGTAATTGCCTATTAGTCTTCTTTACTTAGCTTGTATATATATCTTGTCTTTCATTTCATTACTTAGATTTTTGATGATGAATATTTGAGTGATGATAGGATTATCATAGTTTATTTAGTTAGGGTTTAGCTTAGATTAGTATATTTAATGGTGGATTCCATTGTTGGTCTTTGAACCTTTAATTCCATTGATTTCATGAAGAGTTGTTCATTTGTGGATTCATTTGAATCACTCTTGCCTTGATTTCAAATAGTATAGGTTCTTTTAGATTGAATTAGATTGGGAGGTGTTGGATTTAATATATCCAAGGTTGCCCATAAATTCACCCTAATTGGGTCTTGCTTTTATCCTCTATTCCTTATCCCCCTTTCTTCGTATCCTTTATTTTTTCGCGTTTGAATTGATTTGGCTTCATCCCCAAATCGATCCGTATCATAAAGAGCTTCTCTTGAGATAAAGTTAAAAGACATGCGATGAATATGATAATGATGATGATGAGTTCAAGTCTACAGATTCTAAGGCTCATGATATGATAATATTGTTACGAAACTAATGATCCTTATATGATTCTTTGTCGTTATTCATTGCTGCTAGACCTACCTGATGATGCTAGTCCCTTTTCTTCCTAAGGCATGACCCTCGTATTGTATCTCTATGTATTCCATGATTATTAAGAGTTTTCTAGGAGCTTTTAGAGATGAGATATGCTCAATGATGATGATGATGATTCCATAGTGGTCAAACTACATACGACACTCACAACGCTCCCAAACCCAAAGAACACTAGGGACCCACAACTTCCATGAATCTTGTGATATAAATAATAGTGCTCTTTATAATGGTAATTACTATGTTGTGACCCCACGCTTGTTTTCCATATTGTCCTTACTCCCAAAATGTTAGGCTTCCATGATTCTTAAGGCCACCATGACAATGTTGAGGAATGTTCTTCATGACAACGACTAGGATGGTAATTCCTCCTGATACCTCCAAGGACTAAAGTTCCACATGTCCTCATGGGATGATTGAGCCACGTAGTGCGAGTCTCGTCACATTCATGATAGTTGGGGTCTTATGTTATCGTTTCCTTCAAAAGGAGACACGATAAGAATGACGACCATGATAGCGAAAAATGATCAGGCTTTCCAGTGAATATAAAAGCATAATTCCCCTTATTACGAATTCAAGAAAAAATGTCTCGAAATGTCCTACTCCAAGAAAAGCTGGAATTCCGCGATTTCTAAGACTCTTAAGATGATAAGAGATTGGGAGGATGGCAATGATGATAATGAGATATACCGAGCCTTGTTATAGGCGGGTACGGATGACATGTATGTGAATTTGTCGAGCCACTATGTGGCCGAATACGGATACTGTCGAGCCACTATGTGGCCGAATACGAATAATGTTTAATGTGTATGTGTCACACCCCAATCCTGATAGGGCGTGATGGGCACCCAACTCTTACTTAGAGCTAGGCGAACCCTCTAGCATTCACATAATAAAATTGGACATATAATTTATTTTTTTTGAAATATAATAAAGTACTTTCAGTCAACCCATAGAAATTTGCGAACGATACTCAATTAATCAAAAACCTAGTAAGTCAAACCCATATCGCTTACATAGTCGCTTCATGATATCTCA
>NW_026720431.1:0-9628 GCF_029784015.1 Lycium ferocissimum
GAGAATTGAAATTAACTTTGAATCATCGAATTTCCCTTGGAGATGGGGGGCCCTTTGGAGGAATTTGAACTTTTGAGAGCTTCTTTTCAAGAGCAAATTTTCGTGTTTGGGGTGAACGATGAAAGGCGGGCGTGATATCACCCAACCAATCAGATTTTTTAAAGGGGGAATATTATTGAAAATGTTTTTTGACATAAGAAATTATTTGATATAAGGAAAAGGAAGGCAATGTTGTTTTTAAAAAGGATATGAAAAAATTTTTAGATAGGTTTCTTGGTTATATCCCCCGCAAAGAATGAGGAAAAGGGATTTTTTCAAAAATTTTTTGATTTAACCCGGAGATTATTGCAAAATTGGTTTTTTGTTTTTTTGGGTCATCTCATGGTTTCTTTCCCTCCCGAGGAATAAAGAAAGGATATCCCTTTCTCCTACTCTTTTCATCATCTCTGGTTTGTTCCAAGATTTTTGAACTTTTTATTTGATCAATCGGTTTACAGTTATGTCACACCCAACCCCATGGGCCGTGACAGGCCCGACCCGGGCACCCAAACACACCTATAAAACCTTCAAAAGGTATATCAAACGCTTTAAAGTATAAAGGGCGACAAGGCTTTCCCAAATTTAATAATTTTAAAAAATTTGGGTAGATTTTCCCTTTTGTTTTACGGACTATCCAAAAAAACCCCCGCGACGGTACCAACAAAGGCCACAGGGGCACCGAACAACATATATACATATGCGGGCCGAAAAGGCGCGCGGAAGGAATCGCCCAAACACAACACATACAAAAAAAACCCGTAGGGAATGGGCAACCCAAAACATGTCCACATCAAAAGAAGAGAATCATATGACGGAGGGGCCCGCCGTCCCCATGAACAAATATATACAATCAATGGACGAATATATCCCAAAAAATAAAGCCCCCAATGGAGGAGCCCCAAAAAGGGAAAAGGGGGGCCCCAGACAGGGATCACCAAACCCGGCGTCGACCCGGTAAACCCCCCCCCCCCCCCCGAAAAAAGGGGGGCCCCGAAATAGGGCCGGGGGTTGCAAAAAAGGTAATATAAAAACGGTCACAATCGAAATAGGGGTACAAAGTAAATGCATTTTCAAAATATCAAAATATTACTTAAAATATAAACTGCATGGGCAGGGGAAAAATGGTCGCCCCATCGCCCAAAAAAAAATAACACCTAAAGTTTCAAATCTGTCCCTATCATAAAGATTCGCCAACAGATCCCAAAAATAAGTGGAACCCCCCCGGGCCTGAACCATGAAACAGATAACAGAAAACATCATAATGCGCACGACAACAAGACCGGCCCAACCGGGAAAGATATCATAGTAGGCACGGCGGGTAATGAGTAATCATATGCATAAAATTATTTTCATAAATCCAAAATAAAGTGAAATAGTCATATTCGAAATCGGAAAAATTATTACTTTTTTTTTCAAAAGTTATCGAAATTCCATAAAGGAACGTTGGGGGCCCAGAGAGATACCCCAACGGCCCGCCTATGAAAAAAATACTCATTGTATATCATACAAAAACCCACGAAAATTTCCCAAACCGGTTTTTTTAGAAAGTTATGAGCGTTTGAACTTTTTGGGAAACGCTAAAGAATAAACTTTAAAAACCAAAAATCAGCTTTCATGAAATCTTTACAAATTAGAATTGGATATAAGGGTCAATGTTATGGCATATGAGCACAAGAATACCATGGAAACACATGCGAATCATAAACAAGCTCGGATTGCGAGAATAGGAGTTTCCTGCAGGCTCGTATCATAAACTTACTTTAACTAAGGCATGCCGAAAAGAAAGGTTAGCTTTACATACCTCAAACGCTCTCCAAAATGATCCAAACTCAAGCTAAATCCCACCTATGATTCGGGCTGCCCACGATCTATAAACAAGCCATAAAATTTCAAACATTAGCTAAAGACTTTTCGGGCATTAAATTCCAATTTCGCCTTAATTTACGTAACTTCAAGATTTCCCCCGCGTAAATAGGCTACCCCGAGAATCGAACTCGGCCAAAAAAATCAACAACAACAACAACCAACCTAGCAACATCAACAACCAATCCGGAAAGCAATACAACAACAATAGCTTTCTTTTCCATTATTCAACAACTTACATAAATTCAATTCGACGACTCTGCATTCAAGCCAACGTCGACGCTTATACATTCACATACCAACCCGAACCCATACCAACAATATTTAAAGGCATTCGAAGAATTCATACAACATTTCCAACAATCCAATTTTTCCCCAAAGTGTACCAATTCAAATTTCAAAACCGAGAACCCCACTTCACATTCCTCATTCTCAAATCATGATTTGTATCCACAATTCACATTCTAACAATGCTATTCTCATCAATATATAATTTACATTAAATGTACCATAATCTCCAATCACTCCTCGTTAAAACAATCACAATAACATTTCGAGTCACTAAACATTCATTTCTAACATCGACCCAGCGACGACGACTAAAACATTAAGCGACGCATCCAATTTCACAACAATGGCCTACATTCCTACCATAACCTCCCACCAACATACAAAGATGATTTTTATTCATTCTTCACCCTACAATGATCATAACAATGCTAATCTGCTTTAACTATAGTTTCAACACAACACAACACAAACACACACCCACTTGCACATGACACCCCATACTAATAACTCATATCCAACATAATATTTTTCATGATATTCATCCAATTTAACATACTACAACAAGCATACAACCTTCACAATACATAAAACATAATGAATTCTTACCTTTCTTCTTCAACTTTCCAATAACCTATGGTTTCAAAAGATGAAAAATAATGGATTGATCGCCCAACGATGCTTCCACGCTACTTAGGGACCTCAAAATAACGGGTTTACATCAATGGAATAATTTTAGAAGGACAAGAACGAGTGAATTTCGAAATTTCTTTGGCCGAGAGCTCTAACGGAGGGAGAGTCTTCAACTTTCTTATTTTCTAAGTGTTAAATGAATGAAGTGAACTAGTGTCATCTTTTACCACTTAAATGAATTGTACCATTGCTCCTTGGCCCACATTAATGAGTTGGATCAATTAAAAGATGACACAAAATTGTGTGGGCACCACTCTCCACTTACACGGTCAATTAGAAAATAGATGACTTTTCCACCTAATTTTATCACTTTTTGTCCCAAATTTTTCTAATTGTTCCATACCAATAATCTATGCACAACTTATATCTCAAAATAAAATCGAAGATCAAAAATCACTTTATATCCCGAATAGTTTTGTCCTTAGCTATCATAATTAATCCGGCTGTTCCAATGTACAAAAATACGGGTTCTTAACAAAGCATGGGACGCCCATTGAATCATCTTGCTTATGCAGATGATACTATCATATTCTCATCTGGCAGAGAATGCTTCATTGGTACTATAATGGATATTCTCCTAAGAGTATGAAAGGACACTGTCAATTTGATCAATAAATGTGATATGACCTACCAGGCACAATTTTCCACTAAGGCTCATATCAAGACCAAGACATAGGACTCCAATCTATCTAAGCTAAAAGAGGGACCAAAGGAGCATTGGAGACCTACGGAGAGGCATAAGCCCCATAAGAAGGCATATGAAGTATAAAAAGTAGCTTGGAGACTAACGGAAGAAGAAGCTACAATAAAGAAGGCTAACACTCAAAGTGGCTAGAGGCGGAGGTGCTGGTAGAAATGCAAATGTGGCTGGCACGTGCAAAGAGTGGGCACAGATGCAAATAGTCCCATGGTAAAGCTTGAGGATTAGATGATGGCTATATGTGCAAGAAGCCTTTTCAAATTTCAAGCCAACATCCAACTAGCCAAAAACAAGGCCTTGCCTCATTATGGCAATAATGTAATAACTAGGTGTCTTCTTATTTCTAGTAGTATAAGTAGGAGGTTTGACGTCATTTACAACTAGATTATGTTGAATGATGAAACTTCCCATGAGAGATTGTTTAGTTAATAGCTTTAGTTTAATATACTTGCTTCGTTGGATAACTAACTTCGTAGTCAGGAATAAGTGCTTTCCATCGAATTCAATGTTGCTCATTTGTGGATTCATTTGAGTCATTTTTTGATTTGAATTGCTTAGGTTCTAGGGTTTATAAATCCGATTGAAGTATTAGGGTTTCACATACCCTTTCCTTGTCCATAGATTTCTTCTTCGGTCATATCTATCCATTCTTGCCCTTCTCCCATCTCTATTCTTCATACATCCTTTATTATGTTTTTTATTTTTCTTGTTCTTCAAGTTTTCTAGAGTTTCTTAGGTTGAATCTTATCATTTGGTATCAAAGCATAGGCTGGGTTATATTGTTCCACAATTTCTAATCCTAGGCTCAAAATTTGAAAATCCCAAAAAAAAATCAAAATCTAAAAATTCACAAAAAAATTTGAAATTTACTTTTGTTGTTGGATTGGTGTTGATTTGAGTGTAGAATTGATTTCACAAGGGTCAAATCTAGTTGGGTACAAAGTTTGCAGTGTTTGAAGGCGTTTTGAGAATTTCCCATCAAGCACCTTCAAAACCTTGGAAGAACTCAAAAGTGGGTTTGGTGATTGAGTCGTAAATTGAAGCTAATTGGTTAGTGGGCTTTGGCTTTCCATATCAAAGGGAGCTTAGACCTGAAAATTGTAGAAAATGAGCGATTGGCCCCGGATTGCATTTGGGTGTTCTTGGTGTCTTTAAGAACATTCATATCTTCATACTGAGAAGACATCAAAGAGTGGGTTTCGATCCAAAGTTTTTCCAAGGACAAGTGGAAAGTTGTTTGTTAGGCCAAAAAGGGCAAGTCCTAGGTTGTGTGGGGCCCAAAACGTCATCGTATCCAAGAAATTCGGTCCAAATTTTGAGAAAAATGAGTTTAACACGAAAATCACCGAAGCCATTATACGGTCCTACATACGGACCGTATAAATTTAACTGCCTTTAAAATTGGTCCGTAAATTGGAGGTCATAAAAGTAGCATTCGTTCGTGATTTAATAAAGGGGAAAAATACGAACTGCAAAAATTTTAAGGCCCATAAATTTTGGTCCGTAAATTTGGGTACCAAATTTCCGAGTTTCGTTCGTGATTTATGGTCCAATTTGCATCACCAATATTATACGGACCATACAATACACAACCCCCAACCGTAAAATTTGAGGTACATTTCGAATCCAAATTTTCATTTCATTCAATTATTTCTCAAAATTTCTTGAGCCTTGATTGTATGTGATTGCGTCCCTATTCCTTAGGTAGGGAACCAAAAAAAAAACAATGAGTATCGAAATTTCAAAAGTTTAGTTATTTCAAATTGATACATTGGATCAATCGAGGCTTCAAGACCCCGTTTTCAAGTAATCACCTACCTGTGCCCAAAATTTTACTTAGTTCTCGATTTTAGCATTCCATTTTCTGTGTCTCTCGCCTAGTAGCCATTTAGTAGTTGTTCCCGCTTGTGTTTACTAGTTCTTGTGTCCGCAATTTTTTCGTGCTAATTTCTTTCAAGCTTTTCTTCGTTTTATTTAATTGAAAACTTTTTTGGCTCTCGTCCGTTTATTTTTGAGTTGTCCTTCTTTTCATATTCACAAGAATCCATTCTTCCACAAAGTATAAGCGCAACCGAGTGAATTTGATTACGGCGCGATTCACCAACAACTTCGAAAGAGCACTATAGTGGTAAGGTTCGCAGTCTACGAAAGTGATACGAGGCTTTTAATAATTAATATCGTATGCTAGTTTTCCAGTCATTATGTCTAACTAAGAAGAGTGAAAGCAAGAGGTAGGAGATATGTCATCCATAGCAAGTTCATTGGCTATGATCATGAATCAAATGTCGGGCTTGACATCGAGGTTGGAAGGTATGGACGAAGTCGAAATGCATGACGAGTCGGGTCGGTATGGATACGCGACGGTTCGAGAAGCATTAGGCACTTCCCATACTAGGAATGAAGGTGATGGGGATAAAACACAAGATAACACACCAACCATTACCTTCGGGCAAGTACATACCTTGTGCAACCCCAACACCACAACCACCTCCACCTAAAGAGCTTCACCACCTCTAAACAACCAACCTTCCACCCCAAAACTCCACATTCCAAAACACCAATCGACAAACCTATCCCCAAGTTTACCAAACAACCCAAATGCGCAATCCTTCAAGTAACCCCCAAGCTTCAACCCCAAACACAAGATCCCTTTTCTAACCAAAACCAATACCAACGCCGCACTAATACCAATGAATGAAGAGGAGTATGATAATTATCCATAAGATAAAGCGTAGGATGATAACCGACAAGGAAGAAGGTACCGAGGGGTGAATAACCTAGAAGATGAGGCTTTGAGAGATTTTCGGGCTATGAACCTAGATTCCATGTCATGTAGACTTAGGAAAGGCCCAAGGTTACGATGACCTCAGTGGGTTACAAAGATAATGAGCGGGAATTTGAACACCATCAAGTGAACCTTCCTACTTTCCATGAGGTAGCAACTGGAAGAGTTCCGTGAATGGTACTGTAAAGTGAGCGCATCTTCCTCACAAACAATGTGTCCGAGGCCTTAAAACAAAGTATGCCCTTACCCACCTGAGGGGTACGCTTACTTGGTGGGAATCCAAGAAGTTACAAAGATCTCAACAACGCATCTATGATCTTCCAACTCGGGAATGACTTGATCGAGCTCACGGAGACAAAGTGGCTTCCACCTATATACCATCAAGATGCACTTAAAAGTGTACATGTTGAAGCAAGGATTGAAAAGCTTGGAAGGGTACTTTGATGAGTTTTGAGGACTTACAGATGAAGTTCAAGATAGAAGGAAATGAGTGAGTACACTATTATAAGGTTTCCGTAGCTAATCAATTCTGGGACATTGCTAAACCAATGGGCTCAAGACTTATAATAGTCTCGAAGAAGCATTCCATGACGCATCCAAGGTTGAAGCGGGTCTAAAAGAAGAGAGGCCTTTATAAAGACAAAAGCAAATCATCTTCAACTTGGAACAAAGATAAAGATAAGTCAGGAAGGCTTCCAATTGGAAAAAAGCCCTAATCCAACACTTCAACACCTCAAGCTACAAGAAGTAGGATGACAAGGCTAAAGGAGGAAACAACTCTAAAGCCTATTATATTCGTCCTTCTACCAACCAATGCTTTAAATGTCCAAGGAGGGGTCACATTGCAAGCGAATGTCCCAACCGGAGGACTATCACCATTATGAGAAATGGGTATCGGACCGACGGCGAGTGTTTATATGGTTGGTAATGAACAAGAGGGAGAAAGTATTAAGTATGAGGGTGAGTCGTATGACGAGGTTGAAATAAGGTATGAAGAAAATTGAACCATGCCATTGTCGTGTATGAGAGCCATGGGGGCTTTAGCTAGAGTAATAAAGTAGATCAAAGGGAAAATCTCTTTTCATAGGGTGTAAAATCGTGGACAAGGCTTGTTCCTCGATCATTGATGGTGGGAGTTGCACTAATCCGGTTAGCCAATTTTTGGTTGAAAGTATGAAATTCCTTACAAGAAAACACCTCCTAGCCCCTATAAAGCTTCAATGGTTCAATGAAAGTGTAGAAACGAGGTGACCAAGCACATTATCAAAACGAGTATCGGAAGATAATAAGGATAAAATCTTATGTGATGTGGTGCCAATGCAAGCGCGCCATATTTTTCTGGAAGACCATGGCAATTTGATGTGGATGCTTAACATAAATGGGCGGACCAACAAGTGTTTTTTGTGGTCAAAGGTAAAAAGTATGTCCTTGTTCCATCGACTCCCATTGCTCGCGTAAAGATCGCAGTCATGAAAGAGGCCACTGGTAAGACGAAAGAGGAACGGTTGTGTAGTTGAAAAGGATACCGTGGTTGCTCAAGAGGACAAGGTTCGACCAAGAGAATAGTAAGAAGTGTATGGTCGGCAGAGGAATGTTAGGAGGGAGAGAAAGCACAAGCATATATGACTTGTTAAGTCAAGCTAACCCTCTAACCTTTCTATTTCTTCTAGTTTTTTATTCTTTTATAGGTACTTATGTGGATGATCACACCAAAGAGGAAGTGGACCCGAAGTTTCCAAGTCCCTAAATGAAATAGTGCGACCTCTTCCGAAGAGTGGGCGTCAATACAAGAACTTCACCAAATCGACAGCGTGATATTGCCCAACAAAGAGGTAACAAAGCTAACCCTTCTACTTTCAGAACGTGGATCACTTGTGCTTGATGAACAATTGAGTAGAGGTAAAGTTTTTCCTTGTGTGGGAATTAGTGACCCGTTGTTAATTGATGATGTCTTGGTAAAAGTGCTTAAAACCTGGAATTTTTTTTAGACTATATTTTTTGCAAGAGAAAATTTTCCCCCCAGGAGCATTTGGGGTTTGATATTAATCCTTTTGAGAGTGAACTTGATTTTTTTGGGATGTGTTACCCCCGATCAGAGAACCTTTAAAATTTTAATGTAAGTATGTCGAGTTTGGCTGGTAAAACAATTTTTGGGATTGGAGGAAAGCATTATTAAGTATATTGTTTAAGTAAAGGATGAATTATGATCTTGAACAACCGGAAAAAGGAAAACCCTTTGGGAACCAAAGGACATGACCGTTATTAAGTATGATTAAGTAAATATCATGTATGGAGAGTTTCGGAAGATTGGATCCAAATCGAAGAAAATAAGTTTGAGAAAAATTTTAAAAAAAAATTTAGGGGTTTTGGGGAAATTTTTAGTCAACTTTGGATTTTTATCTCCTAGTATATTAGGATTTTAAGGGCTTTTTAAAAGTAAAATGAAGTTTCGGCCCTTTTAAAAATAAGAACCATTTTTCGATACCACAAAGGAGTGGAAAAATTGGGGGTTACAAGTTAGGCGACGGAACAAACACGTGCTGGTGACCCCCCCCCCGAAAGAACCTTATGGGGTTAAAAACCCCTTTTTTTTACCAAAAATCAGATTTTAGAGCTCAAAAAGGAATAGGGGCATTTTTCATAAACATTTGAGAGAATTGAGTGATTTTAGCTAATCAAAGGTTTTGGGGGGTGCGGGCTAAGCTCGTTTTTTGGGGGAATTTGGCGTGGATTCAAGGGAACATGGATATAACTTCATTTTAATAAGAATAAGGTATGAATATTTCCCTTTTATCGTTTTTTATTTATTTTCGAACGTAGAATGATTAAAGAGCGTATAGTTAATTTGTCCCGGGGGAAAAGGATAAAATTCATAGAGGTGTTTCGTATATTTTGTTATATGAGATATGGTTGAGTTGGATTGTTGTTATTGTTGTTGGTTGTTGGATTGTGATTTCGGGCTAGGCTATATACGGGGGGAACCGATTCGCAAAATTTTAAAAGGATTTTTTTTAAGGTTAAGGCGTATATGACCCGAGCCTAAAATAATGAAGATTTTATATGTAGATTTCAAGATGGGGGTAGGTTGGAAAGTCAGAAGGAGCTTCCGTATGTTAAGGCTATCCCTTTTTTTCTTTTTTGGGATGATTTTGACAAGTGCCGTAATGATACCCCTAAGAAACCCCTCCTAGATGTGGATATCCCCGAGTTCGACCTTTAAGTCCCCGGGACTCCATAAGTTCCCTTTCCCGATTCTAATT
>NW_026720432.1:0-9573 GCF_029784015.1 Lycium ferocissimum
TTCTTGAATTTTCATGACAATTATGTCTTGCTTGGTAAGCTCCCTCTTATATATATATAGTTCCCACAAGCATGTGAGGGGCACATGCACTCTTTCTCCATTTTGCTAGAGATTTCTTTTCTTTTCTCTCTTTTTTTTTTTTTCATCAAAGATGACTAATGTCTTGCCTTATACACTTTGGTCCATATATATATATATATATATATATATATATATATATATATATATATATATATATATTACTAATTGACCACATGTCTTCTCCTCCCTTTCTCTAGAAATTTCTTCCTTTTTCTTGAAATTTCTTTAAATTAAAACAAGATGACCACTTGTCTTCTTTCATAAACTTTGGTCCATGTAAGAGTGGGACCCATATATACTTACACACACAAGACCAAGCTTTGGCTTGGTCTAGAAATTTCAAAACAATTTTTGTGAAATTTCCATTTTGCCCCTAGGCTTCCATACCATGAACCACTTTGCGAATTTCCCTTTTTATCCTTAGCCTTTTCCAATATTTCCCTACTAATAATATTCATAAACAATACTCATAACCAACTTGTGCATTGAAATAATTTTGGAAGTAGTCTTGCCTTTAACTTCTCGCAATTGTCCCGAATTATCCAAACGTACGAAATGCGGGTCATAACACTATCTCAAAATATTCATATCAATTACTTGTACCGGAGTATCTATATCAGAATAATCAAATCAGAATACTTGTAACGGAATACTTATGTCGGACCACTCATATCAGATAGGGCATACGAATCATATCAACTCGGAACTAAGGAGTTAATTACTCCAAAGTACATTTCATAGCTTAGTACGAGCGGTAAGTCGTTTAGAAGAGGAACAGACGACAATCGTAGTACATACCTTTGGATGTTACGACGCATTATGTTGAAGCAAAACTTTTTGAGACCATTGGGATATGTCGAAATAGGTCATAGAACTCAATGGGATAATTAGACAACTATGGTTTAGTAGGCGGAAGATGACCAAGAGTTTCCTTTACTTATTGCTCAAAACAAATTAATAACATAATAGGAGCGGTTTCGAAAATAGCGGGCCCACCTCGGGTCAAGTCGAGGTGGCGTACATAAATTACAAACATTAAACTCTATGGAGTCGTCAATGAAAGTTTCAGAACGATTCGGTTACGTTTGTAAAAGTTCTAGATGTTCGAACACTTTGCCAACAAAACATAAGGATTCTAGTTCAATTATGTTGAATGAATAGTACCCAAAATCGAACTCGAGTTTCTATGCACAGAATCTTTCCCGAGGCTCAGACTCCAACCTAATTTAACTAAGACATGCCAGGAGAAGGAAAGGGAGGACTTTACATACCTTAGTTGTGTCTTACGCTCATCCAAACTCAAATCCCGTTTCGTTCAAAACCTACAAATGGTCACATTTGCCAATTACTATCCATAAGGCTTAAAATTCAATCTTAACCAATACTTGTCCGCAAAAATTTGGGCAAAGATTCCCCTATACATACAACATCCCGAGATTTAACTCTTACTCAAAATAAGAACAACAACCCAACAATGTCAACAACATCAACAATCATCACAAGATACGTTATAACATAAATATTCTTCCTTTCTACATAGTTCAATAACTTCCATTCCAACTTCACAATTCCGAGCCAATATCAACATTTCTATATTCATTTACTAATCAAAATCATCCCAACACAATCCGGAAGTATTCCATATCATTATACAAAATATTTGCAAAACATACAAAGATTCCACCGAAATCATAATTCATTAAGAACCTCCAATCTTCGACATAAGTGTTTATGACACATTTTCGTCTCCCAATTCATCAACACAACCATGATTCACATTTAAGATCTTACTTTCATAATTACATAAAAATTATATAAAAATCACATAATTTCCCATAACAACCTACAACCAATTTCCATGCCAACTTAACCCATTTAACCTTCATTTACATTATAAAGATCACAACAACACAACTAACATACTAAACAAAATTTAATTCATTTCCATCCTTCACCCTATACCACACGGCCAACACCCCATTTCCAACTTCAACCAATTTCATTCAACTTTCATTTCCAATACAAAGTCCACCATAACCACAACTAGAATACTACATAAAATTCAACCCATCTCATCTATACCATAACACACACACACGGCCACTTACATACATGCACACCGATCATGCAAACTTTCATATTTCTATAAATTCTACTCATTTCTACATACTACAACATAAACAAACCTTCATAACATAATAAAAAAGGATTAATTCTTACCTTTTTCTTCCAACTTCTTCACTTGACCAAGGTAATAATTTGATGAAACAAGCTCCCTATCTTCCAAAATAACTACACCACGTTGTAGAGGACCCTTGAATTAGTAGGAATATCACAAGAAAATAATTTTTTGCTCAAGATTTCCCATGGTCCATTTTTCCTCCATATGGCCGAATGGCCTTATGTCTCCCTTCTCTTTCTCCAAGTTTCTTCATCTTCTAAAAGATGAAGAGAATTATATATTTATTTATCCTTTTTTTTTCCATCACTTATTCATATTTACACTTAAGTCCCTTCCAATCCCAATTAGTCACATTTTTCCCCTTTTTCCTTTTCTAGAATTTTCTTGAAATTAAAAGATGACTTAATTGTCATCATTTTTCATCCCTTTTCTTTCCCTTTTTTTTTTTTTTTGTCACATGGCCAATATGGCTCTTTTTGGAATTTTCATGAACCTTGTG
The DNA here is from genome assembly GCF_029784015.1 of Lycium ferocissimum. Lineage (NCBI taxonomy): Eukaryota > Viridiplantae > Streptophyta > Magnoliopsida > Solanales > Solanaceae > Lycium > Lycium ferocissimum. The sequence goes on from NW_026720432.1 coordinate 2,763, forward strand.
TAAAATTACCGTTTTGCCCTTCGACTTTTCTCAATATTACCACTTCGCCCCTAACCTTCCACATTATTTCCATTGGTCATTTTGCAAATTTCTCTTTTTACCATGGCCTTTCAAAATCTTTCCATACTACTAATGTTCATAAATAATATTCTGGAAGAATCGTACATTAAAATAATTCTTGAAAATGATCTTGTCCTTAACTTGCCACGACTTTCGAATTATCCGAATGTATGAAATACGGGATATAACATCCTCCCCTTTAGAACATTCGTCCTCGAATGTTCAACTGATCTTATGAGGTCTTATAGCACTTCGGGGGTCCCGTTTGTGGTCGTTCTTCTCTTTATGCCCATTCCTTATCCCTTACCTTATTCTCCTTGGCCTTTACACAAATCCTCAGTTTATGTCATAGGTTTCCCTTTTGGTCTAATATAATATGGTCTCCCCCTTTAAGGGCTCTTTATATACCAACAGCTTCTTCTTTTTTCAACTCGTGCACAACATAGCAAAATTTCTTACCATAAGTTTTCCTTCATTTTCTCGTCGATACCCTCACATATGAGATATCATACATGTTCATATACATATACACATATAATTAGTATCAACTAACCCACAAAATACTTCCGTACACTATTCAAGCCTATCCAAATTCAGTCGTGACGTACTTTCGTCTCTCTTCTCTAGTCCGGCTTTCGTCGCATACTACGTGGCCTTTTATGGTCTCCAACCATCTCGTATATTCTAATTTCACTTAGGCCATTCGGTTTTTCATTTGTCTTTACGGACTAATCTTTGGAATTTCTTGCATACTTCCCGGGGGTCACCCATCCCGAAATTGCTCCTCCCCGAGCACGCTTAACCTCGAAACTTTGGTGGAATTCGGTGCCTTAATGCTTGCTATAATCGCGTACACTTTTTCGTATGGCCTTTATTACATAACGGAGCCGATCAAGGTTTCTGCATTCCGAGGCATATTCGTAACACATCCTTTCTTTTACAATTACTATTTTACCTTTTTCGGTCTTCCATGTCACCTTTACAAATTCTTATCATTCGAAATCCGCAATGCGACAAATACCAACAATACCTTACAAAGCATACGACTATATATCACATCCCCGCCGTCCGGAACTTTCTCGTTTCCGACATGAACAAATATATTCAGACTTACTCTTATGGCCTTTCCATGTCGCCACTTGCCATTTTCCGCCGCATGTAAGGCTTACGTAAGGAATTCTTATTTCCTGTGACTTCGCTCTATCGCACGATCTAAGACAGAAAGAAGGTCAACAATCCCTAGATGCCCCGTAGCCTCCTGTTTATAAATGTGGCGCGCTTCACACCATAAACAGGACTCTACCGAACACGACTTTGCACACAACCCCTAGGACAGACCTGCTCTGATACCACTTTGTCACACCCTAACCTTATTAGGGTGTGATGGGCACCCGACCCTTACTTAGGGTCGAGCGAACCCTCAGACTCTTGCTGCACACAAAATCACGTCAAACTTTTTAAACCAAATAGGATAAAATACATAGTAATTTTTTTTTGAATTATTCTTTCTCGTAGCCTTCAACACGAACAAATCTATAATCATACAAAATTCAATACATAACACAGACCGACATATCGGCTGATGGAGCCGCATACCGACTGACAACCACACCCACGACGTACGTCTGCAAAGTCTCTAACATAAACCAAAAATCATAGCATACGAGCACAAACTCGGCAATGCTCCGGGAAAGAAACTGGAGCTCGCCAATCCCGCTGAATCATCTTCTGGCAAAACTCCTGCTATTCTGGGTGTACCTGCGCGGCATGAAACGCGACCCCAAGAACGGGGGTCGATCGGAATATGTCGAGTATGTAAAGCCAAAAATATGCGCCAACGGGAATCATAAACCAATCCAGATGTTCGGGAATGCAGCTAACAAATCATAATCGGAATCAGATGTACAGAAGTATATCGAACAGAGCCTTATCATGATCAGAGGTGCGGAAGATTGATATAATAGATCGTGGTCGAGTCGAGTACAGAAAATACGTACCTTATCCAGAATATCAAAACGCGTACTTTCAGATCATAAATAGTACAAATCAAAAGCATGCATAGGGCACGGAAATGTGGTCACCATAACACAACACATCATAACATACACACGGCACCCGGGGACATATACCACGCCGGGTGATAACACATACACGGTACCCGGGGACAGATACCACGCCGGGAAACCGAACATATCATAACATAGACGCGGTACCCCGGGAACCGGACATATACCACGAGAACCCGGGAACCGACCACATCATAATCCATATACCCGTGAATGGGGACGGACATATACCACGGTACCCCGAACCGTTCCACGAATCGGGGACGGACATATACCACGGTACTCGGGCCGGCCACAAGACTCCGGAGACGGACATATACCACGGTATTCGAGATCCGCATATCATACTCATATACACGGTAGCCGGGGACGGACATATACCACGGTACCCGGAATCAACACATCATACTATCAGAGCAGTCATAACAAATTATTTAAACTGAATGCTTATATCAAAATTTTTATGCCAGTATACTTGTATCAAAATACTTATGACAGAATACTTATATCAAAATATGATATCCTAATACTTATAGTAAAAGTACTTTTACCAAATATTTACATTAGATTACTTATAACAGATTTCTTATTTCGAACCGCATATCCATATCGGAATATTCACATCAGAACGCTTATGTCGGAGTACCTATCTCGAAATATTCATATCAATTACTTGTACCGGAGTATCTATATCAGAATAATCAAATCGGAATACTTGTAACGGAATACTTATGTCGGACCACTCATATCAGATAGGGCATACGAATCATATCAACTAGGAACTAAGGAGCAGAATTACTCCAAAGTACATTTCATAGCTTAGTCCGAGCGGTAAGTCGTTTAGAAGAGGAATAGGACGACAATCGTAGTACATACCTTTGGATGCTCTGACAGATTATGTTGAAGCAAAACTTTTTGAGACCATTGGGATATGTCGAAATAGGTCATAGAACTCAATGGGATAATTAGACAACTATGGTTTAGTAGGCGGGAAGATGACCAAGAGTTTCCTTTACTTATTGCTCAAAACAAATTAATAACATAATAGGAGCGGTTTCGAAAAATAGCGGGCCCACCTCGGGTCAAGTCGAGGTGGCGTACATAAATTACAAACATTAAACTCTATGAAGTCGTCAATGAAAGTTTCAGAACGATTCGGTTACGTTTGTAAAAGTTCTAGATGTTCGAACACTTTGCCAACAAAACATAAGGATTCTAGTTCAATTATGTTGAATGAATAGTACCCAAAATCGAACTCGAGTTTCTATGCACAGAATCTTTCCCGAGGCTCAGACTCCAACCTAATTTAACTAAGACATGCCAGGAGAAGGAAAGGGAGGACTTTACATACCTTAGTTGCGCCTTACGCTCATCCAAACTCAAATCCCGTTTCGTTCAAAACCTACAAATGGTCACATTTGCCAATTACTATCCATAAGGCTTAAAATTCCAATCTTAACCAATACTTGTCCGCAAAAATTTGGGCAGCATCTCCTATACATACAACATCCCCGAGATTTAACTCGGCTCAAAATAAAGAACAACAACCCAACAATGTCAACAACATCAACAATCATCACAAGATACGTTATAACATAAATATTCTTCCTTTCTACATAGTTCAATAACTTCCATTCCAACTTCACAATTCCGAGCCAATATCAACATTTCTATATTCATTTACTAATCAAAATCATCCCAACACAATCCGGAAGTATTCCATATCATTATACAAAATATTTGCAAAACATACAAAAATTCCACCGAAATCATAATTCATTCAGAACCTCCATTCTTCGACATAAGTGTTTATGACACATTTTCGTCTCCCAAATTCATCAACACAACCATGATTCACATTTAAGATCTTACTTTCATAATTACATAAAAATTATATAAAAATCACATAATTTCCCATAACAACCTACAACCAATTTCCATGCCAACTTAACCCATTTAACCTTCATTTACATTATAAAGATCACAACATCACACAACTAACATACTAAACAAAATTTAATTCATTTCCATCCTTCACCCTATACCACACGGCCAACACCCCATTTCCAACTTCAACCAATTTCATTCAACTTTCATTTCCAATACAAAGTCCACCATAACCACAACTAGAATACTACATAAAATTCAACCCATCTCATCTATACCATAACACACACACACGGCCACTTACATACATGCACACCCATCATGCAAACTTTCATATTTCTATAAATTCTACTCATTTCTACATACTACAATATAAACAAACCTTCATAACATAATAAAAAGGGATTAATTCTTACCTTTTTCTTCCAACTTCTTCACTTGACCAAGGTAATAATTTGATGAAACAAGCTCCCTATCTTCCAAAATAACTACACCAAGTTGTAGAGGACCCTTGAATTAGTAGGAATATCACAAGAAAATAAATTTTTGCTCAAGATTTCCCATGGTCCATTTTTCCTCCATATGGCCGAATGGCCTTATGTCTCCTTCTCTTTTCCAAGTTTCTTCATCTTCTAAAGATGAAGAGAATTATGCTTTATTTATCCTTTTTTTTTCCATCACTTATTCATATTTACACTTAAGTCCCTTCCAATCCCAATTAGTCACACCCCCTTCTTTCCTTTTCTAGAATTTTCTTGAAATTAAAAGATGACTTAATTGTCATCATTTTTCATCCTTTTTCTTTCCCTTTTTTTTTGTCACATGGCCAATATGGCCTCTTTGGAATTTTCATGAACCTTGTGTAAAATTACCGTTTTGCCCTTCGACTTTTCTCAATATTACCACTTCGCCCCTAACCTTCCACATTATTTTCATTGGTCATTTTGCAAATTTCTCTTTTTACCATGGCCTTTCCAAATCTTTCCATACTACCAATGTTCATAAATAATATTCCTAAAGCAACTCAGTACATTAAAATAATTCTTGAAAATGATCTTGTCCTTAACTTGCCACGACTTTCTCGAATTATCCGAATGTATGAAATACGGGATATAACACTAGTCGTTAGAATCCCCGTGAGGACTACGTTGTTCTTATTTGGGTGTAGATGTATTTTTATCTTTCCGGGGTCGTTTAGTATAAAGAAAGCTCAACTTCATGATTTGGCTCGTAGGGAGGTGGCTGGAGTCATAGATGTTGTGGTCATATGTATTCTCACTGTTTGTTCTCTTACTGCGTATTCATTAATCGATCCAGGTTCGAAATCTTTCTTATGTGACTTCGTACTTTACCCTTGATTTAGGTAAAGAACCCGAACAATTGTTGGAGCCCTTTTTCTATGAATACCCCTGCTGGTGTCCTTGTTATCGCTTCTAGAATATATAGAGACTGCGTCGTTGTAGTTAAGGGTCGTAAGAGTACTTTTGATGTGTTTGAATTAGAAAAAGTGAACCTTGATGTAATTATGGGAATAGACTGGCTTTCCAAGGGATATGTAACTCTAGTTGTCAATCAGAAATAGATGGGCTAGAATTTCTTGATGAACCATTATAGAGTGGAAGAGTGAGATTTCTAAAACATCAAAGTAGACTTATTCCATATCTTAGGACTCACAAAGTAAACTCGAAAGGGGTGTAGTTACCATCTAGTTGGCCTTAATGATACTCAGGCCATAATATTCCTATTCCATGTATGTGTTGAACCTTCCAGTTATCGAGTTCTAGCGAAAGTGTATCTTATTTCATGTGGATGCTTATGGGGAGTCCCTGTGAGGACCATATATTTATTGTCAAAGTATTATCTGAGTTTTGTTTAAGATATCTTGCAATACAAAGGAACTCTAGCAAAATTTTTGAAGTCTTGAGGTTTAGTGAAAATCTTAGGTCGTAACTTTCATTTGAGGACGAATGATCCTGAAGGGTGGAATAATGTAACACTCCGTAAATCTGGGTTATGTGTAAATGTGTAAAACTAGTATTAAGATGATATTTTAGCTATATGAATTCATTCGGGATGAATTTCGGTGATAAGCAGTCGTTCTGAAGACAAACCCAATAGTGTAGCTCATAAAAGTTCTCAAACTCATCTAAAATTTGGGAGGTCTTACTTCTAGGCAAGTTTCGCAAAAATTGTTACACCTCAGAAAATTTTTCGTTGATGCACAGTGAATAGGCTAATGAAGAGTACGACGTATATGATGTCTCGATAAGTAAGAAGTAGCATTTGATGACCTTAAGTAAGATTTCAAAGGCATTCGATGTTAGACGAGAGAGATTGCCAAGAGAAGGCAAAGCTTACGATAAGTATCGGAAAAAATCTATGAGTAATGAGTTAATGGTGACTTAAAGATATTGTGAAGGAGAGTTATAACATCCCTTAGATTGGTATTGAGGTGTTAGACAATGTTATATCCCGTATTTTCGTACATTGGAACAATCCGGATTAATTATGATAAGTTAAGGACAAAACTATTTCAGGATGCAAAGTCGAGACTTTTGGACTTTCGATTTTTTTTTAGACATAAGTGTGCATGAATTTGTTGGCATGGAACAACTAGGAAAATTTGGGACCACAATTGGAATAGATGAAAGTTGAAAAAGTCATCCATTTTCCATGGTTGGCCGTGTGAGTGGGATAAGCCCCACACAATTTTTGTGTCAACTTTTAATTGGAACAACACATTAATGTGGGCCAAGATCTTGTACAACTCTAGAGGGGGAATTAAAAGATGACCTAAG
>NW_026720433.1:0-9573 GCF_029784015.1 Lycium ferocissimum
TTAAAATGAATTAATAATTATATTAATAGTAGTAGAAATAGAGGAAAATAAAATATTTAACTCCAATAAATTTAGAAACCAAGAAATAAATTGAAAAAAGGGAGGGAAAAAATTGGTGTTGGTCATTTTCCCAGACAAAAAACACCGGCCTTTTGTGAAGCAAAGACTTCCACGAAGTTTTTTCTTACCCTTTTTTTGGGAGATGCGCGGGGGGTTTTTTATTTGTATCCCAAACCTTCCGTGATTGACTGGTGCTCCCCGAGGAATTTTCCCCTAACTTTGAAGGTCGTGGGTTAATCTACCCTTGACAAATAACTTGTAAGCATTTGGATCAAACCCCTTTTGATTGAGGTGAGGCCTTTTTTGGGGCGGGATTCGACCCGAAGTTCCAAGAGTTTTGAGGACAAATTTATTGCGTCAATTGCCCGATAGGGAGGTTAAAACCCCCAGCACTTTCGAGCTTCGTGGCCCCCTTTTTTTCAACTTTGGAACAAAAAGGAGACGGGGTTGTCTTTTACCCAAAGACACAATGTTCCCTTTATTCGGACGGTCCGCCCCCGTCCCCAAAAATTTTCCAAGGGTTTCCTCCCTTTTTGTTGCGACCTTCCCCCGTTGGTCTTTGGATATCAATTTTACTTCTCCCCAAAGTAGTTCTTTAAGTAAAATTTTCGGGGAATGACTAGTTCGAAAGGCTTATCATCGAACTATCTTCTTTTTGACCCACTTCGAGATTTTTAAAAACACCGATAGTAGAGGAGGGGACAACTTTGTTCTCGTGTATCCAGGCCGCCGAACTATTATACGAAGTTTTTCCCGATAACAAGCTCCAGCCCATCGCTATCTTCGAGGTGATATCTAATTTGAAAAATTGGTCCCCCCCCCTTGATTGAACCCTTGTATCTAAAGGGGTTTTAAAGTTCCGGGATCCCAAGTTCCCTTGGCGAATGGAAGAATGAAACCCAAATTCATCGTCTTTAATTTTTGTTTAACCTTTTCTGGGGGCATAACCCCCGTACAAAGGACGTTTGTGTATCTTTTTATCGTAAAGATCGCCTCCAGAATGTGATTTTTGTATCACGGGCGTGTCCCTTTTTGGAAAAGAAGTTTCCCAAAATTTTCGAAAACGTGAGACTTGTTGTTTTTTTTCCCCTTTCTTTACGAAAGCACTGCTCAAGTTCCCTCGGGCCCTTTGGAGCCAACTCGATAGGTTCCCCCAAAGTCAGGGACGTCGGGTTGGGGTAGTTCCCCCCACTTTGTTTCTTGGGAGTCTTTTGATTCTTGTTTCTTTATCTTCTAACCACCCCTTTTTAATGGTTGTTTAGATGATTCTTTTGTGAACTTGTTTTACGACGTTCCCCTAACTGAATCCAACCTTCTAGCTACCCCTTTGGTTTTATCTTTTAAGGTCCTTTCTCCTTTCCCGCGATATGGGACCCGATCGAGAAAACCCAAAGGTGATAGAGACTTGATTTGAACTCTCCTTCTCATCGTCGGAATCTTATTTTCATTACCCAAATTTGCTAACTTTGTCCTGGGCAAAGCACCCAAAAGGGGGTGCCCCAAATTTGTACTTGAAGGGGGCGAGTCGTTTGTTCTTCCAACTTATTGGCTTCATCTCCGGAAACTAAATGTTTACCAATAGTTTATAAAAAATTTGGGATACGAATCCTAAGGGGTATTCTCTTCCGTCCCCTTAAGGTTAATTTTCCCCTTTTGTTGTTTTGGAAGGAACTTTCTATTTCGCTTTTGCTCACCTTGTAGTACACTTTACAGACATTCGGTCTGGATTCTTTGTTGTCATTTTTGGAACAAACTTGCTCCTTTCCCGGGTTTCCCCGTTTCCTTTTTTTCGGGGGTCGAGCACTTTCCTTCCCCAAAAAGGGCATGCTCCTCCTGTCTGAGCAGGTAGCTGTTCTTCGTCCTTGGCAATTCCTTGCAAGATGTGGGAAGCCCCCTGCTTTCCTTGGATACACTCTCTTTGGGCCCGGTTTTATCTTTGAAGTTTAGGCTTTGCATTTCTCCATCGATTGATGAAATCGATAATCGGTTCGCCTTCCTTTCGCGAGCGTTTGTAAGTTCAACCATGCTCACCGAGACGCCTTGTGCTATAAAAGTGATCGAGAACTCCTACCTAGTTGCTCCCAACTATCGATGTAGAATTAGGCTCAAGATCGTGTTGTACCGCCGAAGGCATTTTGAGGAGCAGCATTTAACCGTTTGACAAGATAGTCTCCATAGGTCCCAAATAAGTTGTTACACGTTTCAACAAAATGTGCAACATGCTAAGCTGATTTCCCTTGCCTTCAAATTGCTGAAATTGGGAGGTTGATAATCGGCGGGCATCTGGGGTTATCAATTTGTAGTGTACTCTGCCTGTATAAATGAAGATTTGGCAAAGAACTTCGTACTTATCCTCGATACCTTCACGAACTTCTTTATTCGGGTCGTCGAATCATCCCTTCAAGAAACAAGAATTTCTCGCATGGTACTTGTTTTACACGAGGTTCAATCTCTTGTACTTCTCCGACCTTCCCAAAAGGGGTACGATTCACCTTCCGTTAATCCATCCATCTTGTCCATCAACTTCTCAATCCGAGCGTCTTGATTTTGCACACGTTGCCAAGCCATCAATCACCTTTGCCAAGTTTGCCGTTGTCTCCTCCATCACGGTTGCTAGTGACCATTGCTTTGTACATTGTTATGGATGTTGGAGAATAGCATGGATTATCACATAAGTTGATCTTTGACTGCCTACTTCTACGTGGTATGGGGGGGAGTAGGATCCGTCACTCAAGTATCATCATCTTCCTTCATAGCAGCAGTTCTTGGATACAGAGATGAACTAGAGCTAAAGTCTTCGTAATCTTTTTAGCAAGTCGCTTCCTTCCTCCGATGCATCGCAGAGGATCTCGCTCCTCGAGACGAAGACATCCAAAAACAAGAGTTGTTACTTGACGACACTGAGTGCTTATTGTCCCAACAAGCTTCGTTCGCTCCTCGTAATCGGTCCAATACTACCAAAGGTAATGTCGAGGATGCTTTCCACATCCGCGCAGAACTTCGGGAGTTAGCAACCTCGTTGATCTTCTCTCGAAGTCATTTCAATATTCTTGAGCTTCGATCGTCGAAAAGTCGAGACGAGAGTGAGATTGTCCCAGTATGCGGCTTTAATTTGTAGACAATAAAATTCACGTCGAGAAAATAATAATCAAGACAGAAAATATCGCAACAATCTTTTGTATTTGATTTTAGAATACGAGCATTACAATTCTATATCCTTCCGATTCGTCTTTTCAACAATAAATTCAAGGGCTTTTGAGTTTGATTCGAATCCTCGATGGATTTAATTTTGACTGATTTGAATTTAAGGGCTTGATCGAAGTTTTGTTCGATTTCTAGAATTTCTGTAGAAATACTTGAGTGCTTGAACGCTTTTAGAGAACATCGCGCGTTTGATCCACGAGCTCTCCCCGGCTTCTGTTAGAATTTTTGTCCCCTTTTTACGAATTTGGAGATTCTCATTTATATTTAGGTGACGAGGAGTCATGTGATAAGGCGCTTCTTTTCGACCAATCGAATTAAGTCGACATGCCGATATTTGATTCAACATGTCACTCACATACGTGCGATCTTCATTGGGCCTTTGATTTGATTAGGCATGCCGCATCATTTTGACACGTGGACGACACTATAGGCTCCTTTATTTAAGTTGGTGTGCCACGTCATTTGACACGTGGCACCAATTTGGGCCTATAGGAAAGTAACATCTCTCGGGCTTAGCAAAATGTGCTCATCATTTGTAGCCGGCATTAAATGGGCTAGCCCAACGCATTTGGATCTTTTAATTAAATCCATGTTTATTGGACTTAAATAATTCATCCAATTATATTAGCCCATAATTTATTTTATTGGAAATTCAAATCTCATTTGGATTTAAATGAAAATTTCATTATCTACAATTTGATTGATCTTTAATTCTTTATCATGTGAAAGTCTCCACTTGAGGAACAATTATAACCGTAATGGAGAGAACCAAACTTGCTATTTTGAGTGATTGAATTTTTATATTGATCTTGACTGTTGGAAGTTCAATATCTACATGACTGTGGAGGGAAAGCACCTTGAATTGACAGCAAAACCCATTATTCGCTTAAGGTTGTAGACGACCGTAGAAGAAGAAGAAAATAGGTTGTAATTTTTTTTTTATTATTATTTTTTTTTTAGCTTAAGGTTGTAGTTGTTGAAATTATTTTTCCGGCAAAAACCCTTGCATTTTCCAGGGAGCAGTATAGGCTTTCACAAGCCTATAAGATGTGACACACACGTATTTTTACAAGTCACCGAAATGTATTTAATAGATACATTTTGTATGGAGTTCAAGTGGTCAATAGGAACACTTCTAAGTTAAAGTGTCTGAGTGAAAATTTGTGTCAAGTTTAGGAGTTGTAAGTGTATTTAGCCTTTTTAAATAGTTGTGTATAAAATCAACTTTAGTCTATTTAAAGATGGGGACACTTTTATAAAATATAAAAGTTTGAGGTAAGTTTTAAACCATTTAAAAAAAGCCAACGGATAGATTTTGACCAAAAAAACTAATTTGAAACTGTAATTTAAATTTCAAGATTTGCTTTCAAAATCTGTCAAAATTCTATAGCAAAACAAAGATTTAAGAAGGCCATATGCTTCTAAGTTAATAACACTTGTAAAACTAGGACATTTTATCGTATTTATCTGTGTCTTTTCAAAGGAGATTATATATGCAATAGATTTTTATAGGATGGAGCAACAAGTGAAAGCAAAGCAAAGAAATTTTAAGACCTTCTGCTTCGTCAAATAGTGGAATTTTATTTTTAATTTAATGCTAGCATACAACTTAAAAACTGAACAAGATTGATAAGAACAGAGCACACTACCAAAAAAAAAAAAAAAATAGGAATTCAACTACGGACAAATTTCATAGCTAAATAACAAAATCGTCACTAATCTTATTTAGTGACGGATTACTATAATATTATGTTAGCTATGAACAATTTAGTGATGGGCTACTATAATATTATGTTTTCTATACCCAGGGAACCTCCTCTGTCCGGAACCAAATGGCAATATTGTGCAGTTTTGACCTTTTATGTCTATGTTGTTTTCTTTGAACCTTTATGGAATGAACTCTTCTGGCCTATCCCAATGCTTTGGATTGATAGCCCAAAACGAAAAAAAAAAAAAGAAAATGGTCTATCTATCTTCTTTGATATTAGAGTCAATTCCTTTAATAAGGTCGCTCGAGTTAAGGATATTGTCTACTAAAATTACTTTTATTTAGTTTAAGATAATAAAGTCACTCTCAAATTAAGAAAATTCTCTACCAAAAATAATTACTTTTCTTTTAATTTAGAACAATAAAGTTACTCAACTAATCCTTTATTCCTCAAAATATAATGCCAACCGGGCAACCATTTTCAAGTATCGAAAATGTGAAATGGCATCCCATATTTTACTAATAATTTTCTTATTTTCTTTGTTGGACCAAGACCCATTTAGTTTAAAAAGATATCTAGCAAATACACCATCCAAGTAAACGCCATACCCAACCAAACAATTTAGGAGAAAACGTAACAATTTAGGAAAAAACACACTTTGAAATTACGTCTTGTAATAATCTAGACAACGTATTAAACAAATATAGCTTATTGCATCTAGGTAGAGATTGAGATGTAATCGCTGTTGTTATTTTATTAACTAAATATATTTTGAGCGAGTGAGGTATATTGATAGAGATATTAATATAAAAAACTTACAACGTGAAACCTTGTTGATATGCTTTCAGCTTCATCGTCGTGATATATGCTTTTTCTAAAGGTCATTGTGGATCGGTATTCGTATATATACTGATATTGTTGTACTAGGAAGATTCATTTTTAGGTGCCTTGTCAGTACTTTACTTAGGAAAATATAAAATTAAGCTAAGACAATCATTAAAATGAATTAAGTAAAGTAAAATTAATTTTGAAAACAAAATAAAGTCATCCTTAATTGTCAATTATTACCACAAATTAAGTGACTAGTCATGCAATCTACTCGCCGTGACAAGAACAGGGAGAACAACTTTGGTAGGATCAAGCTTACTTGCTAAATCTATCCTAAAATCAATTGCTTAAAGAGTTCAACAAGCCTGCATAAGCATCAGAGAGAAATAATATACAGGTTAAAAGAAATCGGTGACCCTTTTCCGCCCAAAATTTAAAAAAGAAACGGAAGATTAAATAAAGAAAGGAATTTGGGAAAAAGGAGGGGAATTTTGGGAAAGAAAAACTTTCGAATTGTTTTAAGCGATTAAAGGGGCCGGGTTTTACAAAAATAAGGATTATTTATACTTGTCTAGGGATGCTTCTAGATATTATTTAGATACTAATTTTTAAAAATTTAAACATCTTTTTCTCCCCTTTTCTCTAGAATACCCAGATTTTTCTTTGGGGTAATTATCCAAATCCTACATTTGACTTTCTAGATAATTCTATTCAAATATAAATATCCAATGTCTAAAATTTTTAGACAATATATATAAGATATTATATTATAACTTTCTAGAAACTCTTTTTAAAAATCTAATATTTTTGTTCTTTAAAAAAAAAACTTTTAAAATTTCCCCAAACCCCCCTTTAAAAAATTTTTGGAAAATTTTTCCCGAACTTGTCGCAAGAACCGGAAAGAATCTTTTTGGGCGTGCCTTTTGGGGAAGATCTCAAAATGTTTTCCCGGTAACTTCTTCCTTCTTCAAATGATGACGGTTTTCCCCCGGGTAATTGGGCCTCCAAAAAAAATAATCTCCCCCAAAAATTTCCTTTTGTTGGGGGGCTCCCTTTCCCTTTTTTCTTTTGGGCCTTTTAAAAACCACGGAAACATCTTCTGCGAATTTTCATTCCCGGTTTCCGGGCTCCCCCTTTTTCTTAGCTCCCAATTGTGTTATAGGAGAAACAAAATTTTTGACCATCCCACATTTAAATTTTCCGGGGGAAACTTAACCACCGTTAAACCCCCCAATCCTTTTTCGGCCCCCTCAAAGAACCCTTTGTCGGCCCGAACATCCGAGAACCAAAATTATCTGTCTCTCCATAGAAATTGAGGGCCCTTAAAAGTCAAACCCCTTTATTTATTTGATCGTTTTGGGTTCTCCTGCTTCCAGATTTGATCCCCAGCTAGTGATTGGTCCAATTTGGGGGATGATTGGCCGGGGACTTCCTTCCAAAACCCAAATCCCTCTTTTCTCCGGAATGGTCCCCTTGCCATATATAGTTTCGAAAATTCTCTCGGGATCTAAAAACATTCTTCCCCCCCCACTTTTTTTCCCAAATTTTGGGATCCCCGTTGATTTTCCCCATGGTAGTTTCCACGTACCATTCCAACGTCTTCGGTATTCTTGCTTTTGTTTAACCAATGCATTCTTTCTCCACGGGTGGTTTTTTTTATCTCCGAATCCCGATCCGCCTTTTTTTAAATTGAGGGGAAACCAAGGCATCTCCCCCGGGGTTCCCCCGGAACCCCCCCCTTTTTTCCTTTTTTAAAAACCCGTACTCCCATTTCATTGCTCTTTTGTTCGGCAAAAATTTTTTATGTGTCCCTTTTTTCCCAAAGAACATTTAATAAATTCTTTCCAAATTGAAAAACTCTCTTTTATGTCTTTAAACTTGAACCCTCTTGGAAGAGAATACGCCATTTTCTTGAGCCCCTTTTCTTTTGCCCCACGAAAATTCCCGGTTATTGGACTTTTCCCTTCCCTTTTTTGATCGATACACCGCCAACCCTTTGGTTTTTGGGCCCCTGGGTGACAACAAATTCTCAAACCCCCTCCAAAGGGGGTTGTTGGCCCATCCTTGAATTGATGTAACAAAAGGAAATATTCGACTTCCCCGAACGATAGTTCTTCTCTTCGTGTTTGGAAAAGCCTGGGATTTAATAAAGAGATTTCGAACATAGTTCTTAATCCCCAAAAAAAAACCCCGGCAAAGAAAGATTACCTTGAGTGGGTTTCGAATTTTTCCCCCGGATTCGTGAAGCCTCCTTCCCTTTTAAGTGATTTTAGGGGCCCCCCTATCCCGGAAAAAGGGGTTGCACCCCCAAAACCCCCTCAAACAAAAAGGGGGAAAGGACCCTTTGGGGGAACTCGCCTTCGCTTAATTTGCTTCCCCCTTTTTTGTATTTAAACTTTATTTTAAAACGTCGGAGGAGGGCTTTGGGGGGTAACACCATTAAAATTCCCAAAATCCCCTCCCCCGGTATAACTCCACGGTTTTCCCTTTCCTTGTAATTGGACCGATTAAAAACTCCTCCCACCTTAACACGGGGCCCCAACCTTTGAGAAACCGGTTTAATCAACCCCAACCCGATCTTGAAAAGAAAAGCTGCCCAAAGAATGGTTATGGCTCGATAAATGTGAAAAAAATAAAGGGAAAAGTTTAAAACGGAGAGACCTTCTGTTGTAAATCGTAACTAAGATCGGAAGATTCCTTTAAAAAAGAATATGAAAAAGGGGAATTTGGTTTTTGAAAAAAAACTTTCGAAATTTGGGTTGAATACTTAAGGCCTTTGGAAAAACGGTTTGGACCCCTTTTTATTTTAGGGGAATTTCGAAAATTTTTTCTGATAAATAAGAAAAATCAAAAAAATCCTTTAAACCCCTCCTAAAAAATCTAATTTTTCTTTGGATAATTATCCAAGATCCTACACTGGTAATTCGAAAAATTTTCCTAATTTTTAAATATTCAAAATGTCTGGGGAAATTTCAACAATATATATAAGATATTATATTATAACTTTCTAAAACTCTTTTTAAAAATCTATGATATTTTTTTTTCTTCCAAAAAAATTTAAAAATTTAAATTTTTAAAGCACCAAGAAATAATTTTTACCAACCGGAACAAGCATAAGATTTAATTTCTAGACGCCCCCCTTTTAAAAAAGAAATGGGCCAAGCAACTTGTTTTTTTTATTGGGAAATTAAAAAATGATGGGTCGGGGGCGGTTTTTTGGGTGGCTTGAATTTTAATTTAATTTTGGTTTTAAATTAATATTTTTAAAAGGGTAACTTTTTTTTTACTTTTTAAAAAAATTTAAATTTTTCTTTACCCAATTTTAATGGTCATATTTGAATTTTTATACCCCAAAAAATTAATGGCGTGACAAGGGCCCCAGAAATGACCCCTTTCTATACAGCAAAATTTTTCCCATTAATGGACAAAATCGTGACGATTGGACGTCATTTTTGAAGCAGATTGGTGCAGAGAACACAAACAAAGCAAGGCAAGACCAAAGTTAAATTCGGGAACGTCCAAAAATTTTTTACAAAAAAAGGGACTTAGTACTATTTAGGATTATCAATCCCGGGAAAAGGCAAAAAAAGAAAGACACTTTTAACCCCAAAAGTTTAGTTTATTTAAGGGAAAATTTCCACACTATCAGCTAATTTTTAAATTATTTATTCTTTCTTTTATGTTCCCAAAAAAAACCCAATTGAAATTAACGTGGGGTTTGGGTAACATTAACTTGATGGAGTAAATAAGCTTTTACTATCCGCACATAAAA
>NW_026720434.1:0-10281 GCF_029784015.1 Lycium ferocissimum
CTCCACGTTACTAAGCACCCTCAAATTAGTAGGTTTGCATCAAGGAAAAATTTTTTAGAAGGCTAGTTCTTGGTCTTGATTTTTAGTAGCCATGGCCGAATGGTGGTCTTTTTTTGCTCTCAAGGTTCTTGATCTTTTTAGCTAATGAAGATGATGGAATAAGATGACTTTGGTCATCTTTTTAATTTCAAATAATGGCCAACCATGTGGCCATGGCCCACTCAAAGGTGGCCGGCCACATGGCCTATTTTTACTCCCTCCATTTATTTCAATAATGGCCAACTTCCACAATTTCCACTTTTGGTCCCGAAGTTTCTTTGATGATTCCATACCAATAACGTCATCCACACTTAGGTCACACGACAAAATCGAAGGTCACACGTCCCGACTTCGCACCCCGGAATGGTCTTAATCCTAACTTTTCATAGTTAACCCGAATCGTCCCGTCGTCCAAAATACGGGATGTAACAGAAGTTAATGCATTATGTAGAAAGAAAGACTATTTGTGTTAATATGTGTTTTGTAGCGATTATTGATGTTGTTGATGTTGTTGGGTTGGTTGTTGTCATTTAAGCCGAGTTTTAATGCTGGGATGTTGGATTTATAGGGGAGATGCTGCCCAAATTCTTGCGTACAAGTAAGGGCTAAGAATAAGCTCCTAAAGGCATATGATTTATATTTGCGACTTTGACCATTTGCAGAGCCCCGGGCGAAACGGGATTCGAGTTTAAGCGAGCATAAGACGTCCGTAAGGTATGTAAAGCCGACCTTTTCTTCAATTGGCATGTCCTAGACTTACTAGGGCGAGAACGGAATCTCGGGACAATTTCATCTTGGAAATCCGAGTTTTGATTTTTGCATACTATTCATTCGACGCATTTGAACTATAATCTTTGTATTTGGTTGAAAGAATGGCTTAAAACCTCCATAACTTCCGCAAATGTATCCGAATCGCTTTGAAACTCTCACAAATGTCCTTATGGATCCCAATGTTTGAAATTTATGTCATCGCCTCGACTTGACCCGAGGTGGGCCCGCAAGTCCCGAGACTTCCGCTTTATTTGATTTGTTTGGTTCGTTTCCGTATGATATGAAAGGAAAATGTTTGTCTATGACTCCAAGGTCCGTTAGAAATGTCCTATAACGTTATCTGAATATCCCTCACTACGAATGATACGAAATTTCTCAAAGAATGACCTATGATGTGTTTTTGGGAAAAACTGATGATTTAAAAAAAAAAAAAAGTATCCGCAACTTTTGTATGTAAATCCCGATTAGCTCGATACTCATTTTGAGCCTCCGAAGTTAATATATATGTGTATAAGATTAAGCGTCAAATCCTGGAACTTACTTTTGATATGCATATGGTTTACGCACTACTCTTGCTCGTGCAATGGTTATGATTTCGTTCCGCCGTTGCCGGGCCGGTTTGTGATCGTGCGCATTGACACATTCGGCGGTATGATGTGTTACGGTTTTCGAGACCTCGCCATAGGGCCGGTTACCGTTTATGGTGTTATGATGTGATATGGCATACGATATATTCGATGATTTTGATGTGTGTGATATTATGATGTGTTCGGAGATGTACGGAGATTTGAAAACCCCGAGTATGATGTGTTGTGGCACCGAGCGTCGGGGGGTGACCACGTTTCGAGCGTTATGCATGATTTTTATTTGCATTCTCACATTTGCATTCATGCATGTTTTGATACGTTACTTCGTATTTGTTTCCGTATCCTGTCGACTCCGGTTATGATTTGGATTCTTTGTACCTCCCCGGCTTTTTACATACTCAAGCTTTTTCGATGCGGCCACCCTTTTCTTCGGGGGCCGCGTTTCATGCCGCGGTGCACGGGCGCTCGGTTGGGTGATCACCGGTTTGAAGGCTATCCATTCTCACATTGAGTGCTCCCCGATCTAGGAGCCCATATTTGGTATATATGTTTTGCTATGCACATCTGTGCGTTTGTAGGATCGAGGGTACGGCGGGGCCCCGTCCCGTCATATGTTCGTATGGTTTCGTTCGTTTGTGGGAGGCACAGCAGTCATATTTGTGGCCGTCATGGGTCCGATACCGTTCGTATGTGATTACGTTTGCGTCTTTAAGCGGCCCGAACGCTACGGCCGATATGGCCCATATGTTTGTATGTATGCGTGTGTACGGCGATGTGCATTCCGCCGCCGGTTGATTTTGATCCGATGATTGCCGCACGGCGATCGCTAGGACAGCATTCGTTTACGTATTTGTATGACGTTTGCTATACGCTATCGGTACGACTAATGTCCGTTGAATTTGGATATGTCCTAATATGACAATTTGGTTCGTAAGTTTGTTTGGGTGCCTAAATGCGAAGGCACACCGATCCCACGGCCCACGGGGTCGGGTCGTGACGAAGTGGTATCGGAGGCGGTTTTGTCTCGAATGTCTACAAAGCCGTGTCTCGTAGTGCTTGTTTATCGGTGTTGTGCACCACATCTATAAACGGAGAGGCTACGGACATTTAGGATGTTGCCTTTCTTTGGATCTTAGATTGTGCGATAGAGACGGCCGTGGGAAACGAATCCCTTCCCTCTAACCTTTGATTTCAGCCGAAGGACGGTATCGACGGAAGACGGCGACCGATGATATTGGAAACTATACAATACACGAGGTAAGCAATGGTATGTAAGATGTATGTTGGGGAAGTCATTTAGAGTATGATTGAAATGTAAAGTTGAAGGTTAAAAGGGAAAACAAATAGGAAATTGCCACAGTGCCGTTTGAATTCATGATGTAAGGTAAGTCTCGACATCTTCATATTTTTTTACTTGAAATTATTAGCCTGGTGTGGCTATGATACGATATGATACGTATGTATATATGTTGGTTCCTGAGGGCATTTTGAGTATTTTGCGTGCGATGTTGGGGTAGTAAGAAATACAGAGGAACCCACAACGCCCAAATTTTTCCAAAATTATGGAAAGGAAATCGGAGTATGTGGAATGGTTAGCAACCTTATAGAGGTCGCGTGAGTTGCGACGGATTAGATTAGTGAAAAGAAAAGAGGAGCAACGCGGCTTGAAATTAGAGTAAGTTGGAGTAAGATTGGAAATGTCTTGTAAAAGAAAATGACAGATATATATATGTACGTATGTGTGTAGGAGAAATCGTGACAAGCTTTGGTTTAAGGAAATGATAGTAGGGTTGCGATAAGAATGTGGCGGAAAAAGAATTGTGATAGACATGAACGTATGCATAAGACAAATAGGTAGGGTACTCATGATAGGATTGATCAAAAAAAAAAAGGGGGGAAAGGAAAGCCGATGGCCCAATGGTTCTAAGTAATGGTGATTGAGACGTTTTCGTTATCGGCAAGAATTGAAGGACCCGGGATGAAAAGAAATTATATATATGTGAACGGAAGTGGGCATCGAGGATCTAAGGAAG
This sequence comes from Lycium ferocissimum, assembly GCF_029784015.1. Classification (NCBI taxonomy): domain Eukaryota; kingdom Viridiplantae; phylum Streptophyta; class Magnoliopsida; order Solanales; family Solanaceae; genus Lycium; species Lycium ferocissimum. Next base: position 3,431 of record NW_026720434.1, read on the forward strand.
CAAATCGAGAATCGTACGCTAGAAAGATAAATGACTTTCTTTAGAGCGGAGTGGGACCCGCTACGAGAACTCCCCCGCATCCGCTAAGATCCCGATTTGCCCTAAATTATGTGACAAAGGTCATGTGGGGACGCTGACGCAATTGTGATTAGCATTAACATAAAACGCACGAAAGTTTCGAGGTTAAGCGTGCTAAGGCCGCAGCAGTGCAGGATGGGTGACCCCCCGGGAAGGATACAAAATTTTTCACAATTATAGTATAAGAAATAAATGGAAATTTGGGGTAACCTAAAGGAAAAGCAAATATGTGAAGTAGCTAGCATCCCGTACGGGAGTCGCACGTACCGAGGCGGAACTAAATGGGTGAAAAAAAAAAAATGCAATACCGCCGAAAAAATTGGGCGAAATTGAATAGCGGTTGGAGACGCCGCAAGAAGATAGTAGAAAATGTATAGGTATGTGTATGATTTCTTCCGGCAACCATATTGACTAAGATGCGAGTCTCAACAACGAATGTTGCAATAAATGGAAGGCATTATTAAACGAGACACACGGGACAAAGCGGGAGGTAGGGCACAAATGTTACCAAATGGATAGACCTTGATTACGCTACCGTGGCCTAAGGTCGAAAGAAAATTCTGAATACGACGATGTTTGGAAAGAAAGTGAGTGGGTAAAAGGGGTTCGAATGGGAATTTGGAAACATCGCGAATGGGTATGTGGTAATGACATTTTTGCGGTAAGACAACGATGATAGGGAAATGTTATGTATCAAAAGTAGAAGAGAGTAAGAAAGGGCCTAAGGGCTATTATACAAGACCATCGAAATTTTCATAAGGACATAAACCCTAGTGTTTCGTGCTTTATCGAGTGATGAAATAATTTGGGGCACGAAGACCGTAGTGAGTAAGTGGAAACGTTGACAAGGGGAACTTCCGTAAACTCCCGAAGCATTAGTGGAGGTAATTACGACTTTGATTGAAATTTTGTATGCCATACTTCGCACCAATTTCGATGAAGCTTTGTTTATATGCCTACGTACTTAGAATGCGAATACGTTTTGTCCGATATACTTTTGTACGTCCAGGCTCGACGGCAAAATTTGTCCGATATATTTACGTACGTCCGACTCCGATCACGGATTGTCTCGGTCTACTTCCGTACTTTTGACTCTCGACTACGGACCTATCCGATACAGTTTCAAAGGTATCCGATGCCGATTATGGTCCGTCCGATACGCTTGTACGTCCGGCTCCAATTTTGAATCTCGCTTAAGCTAACGTTGGATTATGCCCAAGTCGTCTGCTTTTGTACTTCGATTCGATACGGCTCGTCCCGACATCCGTCCGATATTCCGGATTCGATAAAGATTCTCGTTCGTCCATGCCCTATTTCCTGGGTGATTATGCAACATTGGATCGATAAAGATTTTTGAAGCGACTAATACGGTAATATCGTAGAATGATGGAAGGAGTTGGAAAAGAAATGCCCTTACAAGTGCTCTGACTCATCCCGATTTACTATGAGACTAATTTAACATTCGAGGGACGAATGTTCTAAGTGGGGAGACGTTATATCCCATAATTTCGCGTATTTGGAAAGTGGAAATAACCTCGATTGTAAGGAATAAGGTCATGTTTGGATTTTTCTTAACATGTGTATGCCGGTTATGGAAGTTTGAATGCGGAAACATTGGAGAAGGCCTAAGGGCAAAATTGGAATTTTGGGAATTTGTTTCGGAATCGCAGAAATATGATTCATGGGAAATTGGGCTCAAATTAATAAAAGAAATTGAGGCCCAACGTTGAAGGGTGGACGGCCAACATGGCCTTGGCCCAAACCCATTTAAGTTGTCATGTGCCAACCATGTGACACACTAATACAAAGGGGGTTATATATGAACTCAACCCCTTAGAAGTTTCAAGAAAAATCATGATAAAAGAAAAAAAAATGAAGGGAGCATTAGAGCTCCCAAAGAAAGAAGAGGAAAAAAAAAAGAAAGAAAAATTCTCAAGCTCTTTGGTTCCATCTAAAATCTCATCCTTCTTGAATTCTTGATAAGTTCAAAGCGCTCTTCAACATGGTATAATTATTTATGCGAGAAAGTCACGTTTGCGGCAAGTTGGAATTTCAAGAAAAAGGTAAGAATTTATTCTTTTGTGTTATGGAACAAGTATATGTGTTATGATGATAGGAATTGGATGAGAATTATGGAATAGTGGTGTGTGTGCATGGTGTGTGTGTGTGTGAAGCATGTATGGCCGCGAGCCATGTTGGAGGAAGGAGAGGCGAAATTGATTTTATTTGGTTTGTTAGTTGTGTTGTATGACATTTGTGATGTAAATAAGTCATAAACGATTCGAATTGGCATTGAAATTGGCATGTATGTCATTATGGAAAATTTGGTGTGTTCATAAAGTTCTATGTAAATGTGGAAGAAAGATGTGAATCATGATTATGGTTGATGAAATTGGAAGATGGAAATATATTATGGGTATGTATGTTGGAAATTAGAAATTTTGGATGAATTATCGTTTGATGGAAAACTTGTATATTTTGAGGAATAATGAGAAAAGCGTCCAAATGTATTTGAATGGCCTTGAATTAGTAGATAAATATGAAAACGTCGATATTGGATTGAAAGTGTGAAGTTAGAATGGAAGTTAATGCATTATGTAGAAAGAAAGACTATTTGTGTTAATATGTGTTTTTGTAGCGATTATTGATGTTGTTGATGTTGTTGTTGGGTTGGTTGTTGTCATTTAAGCAAGGTTTAATGCTCGGGGATGTTGGATTTATAGGGAGATGCTGCCCAAATTCTTGCGTACAAGTAAGGGCTAAGAATAAGCTCACTAAAGGCATATGATTTATATTTGGTGACTTTGACCATTTGCGGATTCTTCCGGCGAAACGGGATTCGAGTTTAAGCGAGCATAAGACGTCCGTAAGGTATGTAAAGCCGACCTTTTCTTCAATTGGCATGTCCTAGACTTACTGGTCGAGAACGGAATCTCGGGACCAATTCTCGCCTCTTGGAAATCCGAGTTTGATTTTGCATACTATTCGTCGCCGCATTTGAACTATAATCTTGTATTTGGTTGAAAGAATGCTTAAACCTCCATAACTTCCGCAAATGTATCCGAATCGCTTTGAAACTCTCACAAATGTCCTTATGGATCCCAATGTTTGAAATTTATGTCTGTCGCCTCGACTTGACCCGAGGTGGGCCCGCAAGTCCCGAGACTTCCTTTATTTGATTTGTTTGGTTCGTTTTCCGTATGATATGAAAGGAAAATGTTTGTCTATGACTCCAAGGTCCGTTAGAAATGTCCTATAACGTTATGCGAATATCCCCTCACTTACGAATGATACGAAATTTCTCAAAGAATGACCTATGATGTGTTTTTGGGAAAACCGATGATTTAAAAAAAAAAAAAGGGTCCGCAACTTTTGTATGTAAATCCCGATTAGCTCGATACTCATTTTGAGCCTCCGAAGTTAATATATATGTATATAAGATTAAGCGTCAAATCCTGGAACTTACTTTTGATATGCATATGGTTTCTGCACTACTCTGCTCGTGCCAATGGTTATGATTTCGTTCACGGTACCGGGCCGGTTTTGTGTCCGTGCGCGTTAGACACGTTCGGCGATTATGATGTGTTACGGTTTTCGAGACCTCGCCATAGGGCCGGGTTACCGTTTATGGTGTTATGATGTGATATGGCATCATGATATATTACGATTTTGATGCAAGGTGATATTATGATGTGTTCGGAGATGTACGGAGATTTGAAAACTTCGGAGTATGATGTGTTGTGGCACCGGCGTCGGTGACCACGTTCTGAGCGTTATGCATGATTTTTATTTGCATTACGTACATTTGCATTCCGCACGGAGTTTGATCTCACATTTCGTATTTGTTTAGTATCCTCGACTCCGCTATGATTTGGATTCCGTACTCTCACGCTTTACGTACTCGGTACTTTTTCCGTCTTCGACCCGCTTCTTCGGGGGGCTGCGTTTCATGCCGCGCGAGAATGGCTGTGCGCTCGGTGGGTGATCCCCGCTTTAGGCTATCCATTCGGCTACTTTGGGAGTGCTCCCCTCGATCCGAGCCCATATTTGGTATATATGTTTTGCTATGCACATCCCCGACGTTTGTGTGTGCGGGCACGGCGGGGCCTACGCTCCGTCATATGTTCGTATGTTATTCGTTTGTAGAGGCTCGTAGTCATATTTCAGGGGGTCATGGTCCTGGCCTGTTTCGTATGTGATTATCGTTTTGCGTCTTTAAGCGGCTTCGAACGCTACTATGGCCGATATGGCCCATATGTTTGTATGTATGTGTGTGTGTACGGGCGATGTGCGTTCCGCCGGTTTGATTTTTTGATCGATGATTAACACGGCGACCGCTTAGGACAACATTCGTTACCGTATTTGTATGACGTTTGCTATACGTTATCGGTACGACTAATGTCCGTTGAATTTGGATATGTCCTAATATGACAATTTAGTTCGTAGTTTGTTTGGGTACTAAGTAGGGCACCCGCCACGGCCCATTGACGGGCCGGGTCGTGACACAATCTTTTGGGTATCCACCCGATGCCATCGGCTCCAATAATATGCCCCAAGAATGCCACCAAGTCAACCGTAATTCACATTTAGAATTTAGATATAATTTCTGGTGCGAGTACCCCAAGTACCGTCCTCGTGTGATGCATGTATCGCTTCGATCGTGAATAAATCGGGGGATGTCATCAATAAATACAATCACGAACATATCCGGAACGGCTTGAATACCGTTCATTAGATCCATAAATATTCTTGGAGCATTGAGTCGACTCGAAAGACATCACTACGAATTCATAATGCCCATATCGGGTCCCGAATGCCGTCTTAGGAATATCGGCCTCTAGTACACTTTGTGATGGCCCGGCCAGCGGAGTCTATCTTCGAGAAACACCTAGCACCCTGCAACTGGTCAAACAAATCAATCCTGGGGAGGGGGTATTTATTCTTGATGGTTACCTTATTTAGCTGCCTATAATCAATACACATCCGCAGCGACCCATCTTTCTTTCTCACAAACAATACCGGCGCTCCCTAGGGTGATATGCTGGGCCTAATAAAGCCCTTCTCTAATAAATCCCTCGGTACTCTTTCAATTCTTTCAATTCCGCAGGTGCCATTACGTCAGAGGAATAGATATGGGGTGAGTGTCCGGGCAAGACATCAATGGCGAACTCTATCTCCCCGCTCGGGGAGGAAGACACGGAAATTATCCGGGAATACATCTGGAAATTCATTAACTACTGGAACTGACTGAAGAGTCGGTGCCTCTGCCTTTAGATTATGTTCACGAACCAGATGATAAATATAGCCCTTTCTGATCATTTTTCTTGCCTTGAGGTATGAAATAAACTTACCCCTCGGCGATGCGGTATCCCCCGTCCACTCTATAACTGGTTCCCCTGGAAATCGGAAGTGAACTACCTTCTTCTGACAATCAACGTTAGCATAACAAGAAGCTAGCCAATCCATACCCATAATAACATCGAACTCAGTCATGTCTAACTCTATCGGATACGCATTAGTGCAACGACCACGGATAATTCGAACAATCTCTATAAACCTCGCTGGCTATAACAAAATCACACTACGGTTGTAGCTACGCGAATGGTTCTATCGGTTCGAGGTTCTATCCCAATTTTATTAGCAACAAGAGAAATATACGATAAAGTGGAGCACCTGATCTATCAATGCATATACTCACGGGAGAAGATCGATATACTCAGAACCACATTGGCGACGCCTCCCGATCTGTCGGCCGGCCAAGGCATATATGCGGTTCGAAGGACCGCTAGAACTAGAAGCTCCGCCATGACCTCTACCGCGGCCTGCTGGTGTCGGCGTACCTCGTCCCGCAGGGCACATGGCTACTGAGGATGAAGATGAACCGGCTGACGCGACCCCGATGAGGTGGCGCACCACCGGCCACGCCTAAGCGGACAATCTCTCATAAGGTGTCCCTGCTGGCCACAAGTAAAACAAGCACCCATGGCATGGTAACACTCCCCGGGGTGGTGTCTCTTACAGTGAGGGCATCGAGGTATGGGTGGCCTCGACTGGCCGGAACCTCTGTCCACCTGTGAACTCAAACCCCAGAGCTCGACCGGCCACAGGAGTACCTGTCTTTGTTTGGTCTCTGCCCGTGAACCGGGGGGTGTGTATGTGCCGGGCCGGGGAGGACTCTCTGTATGCGCGTGCGAGGCTTCCGCCTCGAGATCCCCCGTAGTACCCGGGCCGATCTAGCCCTTGGCCGGTCCCCTATCATAATCCTGCCGGCCGACGCCGCCTCGTGCCGATCCTCCATACCTCGCACGTGCATGTGCACCGTGCAATGTCCATCACGGCCGGGCCGCCATCACCAAACAACACAACGGTGCAACGATCCAAATTGTCATGTATCGATGCATCCGATCGGTCATATCGACGCGTAGCGGACGCATATCTAGCCACGAGTCAAACTCCGGTACCGTACTCTCGACGCTCACCGCCCCTCGTCTCAATAGTAAGAATGCGCTCAACCCTAGCTTGACGCGGTAATGTCACGACCCAACTCCGTAGGCCGCGACACGTGCCCTAGTTGGGCACTCATACGTACCTTAACCTAAATCAGCAAAATATTAAAGACAAACAGAAATAATAATTTAATGATATCACGTGAATATGACGCACGAAGGCCGATAAGGCCGTCACAACATATGATTTAAACCCCAAACGTACGCAAAACCCCACGGAACATATACGGAACCCCCACCACTGTCTACGGACCCCCGGAACAAAAC
>NW_026720435.1:0-10115 GCF_029784015.1 Lycium ferocissimum
TTTAAACGCCTTTTCCCTATTAAACCCTTTACAATCTCAATGGTCATTTTTACCAAATGTTATCTATAAGGCTTTTGGTATTCAATCTTAAATTAGTACTTGTCTACCGAAATTTCGGCACCTCCCCTGTAAATACAACGCCCGGAATTTAACTCGGCCCGAATATCAACAACAACAACACAACAATACCAACAACATCAATAATCGTCACAAAACACACTATAACGTAAATAGTCTTTTCTCTACAGGCGACAACTTCCATTCTAACTTCACAATTCCAAAATACTAATACCAACATTTCTATATTTATTTACTAATCAAAATCATTCCAATACAATCCGGAAGTATTCCATATCATTAAACAAAATATTTGCAAAATATACAAGAATTCCACAAAACCATAATTCATCCGAAACCTCCAATTTTCAACATAAACATCCATGACACATTTTTCTTCCAATTTCACCTACAACTATCACCATTTGCGTTTTACAACTTTGTTTCCTCAATTATATAATTTATAATAAAATCACATACTTTCCAACAACATGTTATAGCCCGTATTTCGTACGTTCGGACGTTATGGGATAATGGTAAGAAATTAAGGACAAGACCGTATTCTAAAATAAATTTAGTGTCGGAGTTGTTGGGAATGTTATTTATGGATATTGGTATTTGTGGAAATATTGAGAAAGGCTAAGGGCAAGAAGAGAAATTCGCAAAATGGGCCGTGAAAATAATGTGGAAGGTTAGGGACAAAATGGTAATAATAAGGAAAGTCGAGGGTAAAATAGTAATTTCACCAAGTACTAGAAAAAGTCTTGAAAAGGGGCAAAGTGTAAATGGAGAGGGACCAAAGTGTATTAAGGAAGACACTTGGTCTTCTTTGACCTAAGTAAGAGAATTCAAGAAGAAGAAAAAAAAATCAAGAAAAAAAAAAGAAAAGTCTAGAAAGAGGGAAGGAAGATATATGACCATAGTGGGGGACTAGGGTGCAAATTATGAAAAGATGACTTATTCATCTTTTATATAAGTTGGAGAGAGGGAGAAAGAAAGAAAAGAAAACAAAGAGGAAAAAAAGACTAGGCCATTCGGCCACCATGGAAAAGAAGAAAAAAATTTGGAAGCCATGGATATTAATTGCCAAAAATTATTCTCTTCAAGTATTCTAAGCAATTGGGAGGTCCCCTTTAACATGAGATGATTGTTGGAGCAAGAAGAAGACATATTCTTGCAAGTTACAAATTCTAGTCAAGTGGGGAATTGAGGAAAGAGGTAAGAGTTTATGTTCTTATACATGCTTTGGATGATTATGTATGTTGTAGTATGCAAAGTGAATGAAATTTATGAGGTTGTTGGTGTGGGAGCTTGGCCGTGTGGTTGTGTGTTGTGTTGCATGAAAGAATGAATTAATTTTTATGTAGTGTTATAATTATTGTTGTTATGTATTTTATGACGAAATGAATGAAACGCATGAAATTGTGATGTTGGTGGTTGTGGCATTGAGATGGCATTGTGGCCGTATGCATGCATGGTTAATGGAACAATGATTCAATGATTCTATTTAGTGTTTTGGTTGTTGTTGTAATGTAAAGACAAGGATGGAAATTCATGAAAAATATGCATGTGTGTGTATGGCCGAATAGAATAGTGTATGTGTAGAAAAGTGGATTGAATTTATTTAATGATTTGGAAGATTGAAAAGGGGGTTGTTGTGATTAAATTTTAAAGAAGGAAGTATGTCGTTGTTGTTTCATTGAAGTTAGAAGGTCTCGGGAAAAGTAGTATGTTGATTGAGTTGTTGGAATATCATGTAAAATAAATATAAATGGGCTTATTGTATTGTTGGCAAGATTGTTGGAATTATTGTTAGTTTGGCCGGGTTGAATTCCCGGATTGCTATTGTTGATTAAAATGAGCCGAGTTGGATTTTGGGCATGGTATATTTACAGGGGGAAGTCTTGCCCGAAATTTCGGTAGCCAAGTTCATTTAAGAATCCAACTCTAAAGGCTTCTAATCAAGGCTTGGTAAACGAGGACCAAATTGTAGATTTCGGCGGATTTGCAACGCGAATTTGGAGAAAATTTGAAGGAGTGGAAAGAGGTATGTAAGACCTTACTTTCTTTCTTTGGCATGTCCTAGACGTATAGCTCGATTTCGCACCTCGGGGACTTCCTAATTCTAGAAATCTGAGATTGAAAAATAGTTACTATTCATTCAGTGGCATTGAACCAAAAGTGCTTGAATAGTGAAAGAAAGGTCGAAACACCCTAGGACTTGCAAGAATACGACCCGATCACCCTAAGACTTCCATAAGCAACACTATGAAATGTATTATACGTAAATTGTGTACGCCGCCTCATTCGGCCAGGCGGGCCACTATTCCCAAATCCTTCTTATTGTTACATTAAGCTTATTTCCATGCTATAGCTAATAAAAGTTTTTGGTTATCGTTCCTACTATCAAATTAGTAGTTGTTTAACTAAACCTTCGACCCCAACGCATGATTTTCTTCTCTAAAAGTTTACCAGTGTTTTTCCAAAATACTCAATTTTTTCTTTAAAAAAAAACCAAGCTTTATAACATCGAAAGTCCTACTAACTAAAACGACTACCATAGTTCTATGATGATAATAATGATGCCAGGAATAAGAAAGGTATATGACGATAATAGCCAAGGCTATGGTTTTCAATGGTTATGACGATGTCAAAAAAAAATGAGAATGGTACTATGATGACTATGACGAGAATGATCTTATGTCTAAAGGTTCCAAAGTACATGAAATGCTACGCTATGATTCTATTCCGTGTTTATTCATAATGTTGACCTTCAATGATTGTCTCGCCTTACTACTAGTTCCTTCAAGGTGAGATAAAGCGCCCATGGTTATTTCATAATAAAATCGGAGGTTCGCCGACCTTACGTCACTCCGATAGCGTTATAGCTTTTCCTTGGGCTCCCATGCATGTCTTTATGTGATAATGTATATAATACCGATATTGATGAATGTATGTGTATATATTGTATATGTGGGGAATGGGGAGGCCAACCGTGTCCCCCGATTCGTGGCTTATCCCCCGGACGCGGGATGCCGGTGACGGGGATATGGGAGAGCCGTACGCGGCGTCCGTTTGTGATATATATATATATATATATACTATGATATATTTGGGACAACGTCGGGGAGGGGGGTGGGAGAGCGATGAATTCGGCGTACCGTATCTGCAAGCAAAAGTACCGTTTTCGAAAAAGTATGTTCGTTTTCTATGTACAAAAAAACAAGAAATACCGTGTTCGGAAAAAGAAAAAGAAAAAGCTAGGCATGCATAGCTACCGCCACGAGTGGCACTCACATGTACGGAGTTACTCCTTTATCCTATGCTACGTATGTTTCCATACGATTGTTATTGCTCGCACTGATTCTTACCGTTTACACGTGGTATGTTCCATATGTACGAACCCTTCCCGTGATATATCTCGTATGTACGCATATACTCTTTACATGATATACTCTTATCTCTTACTATGTTGTTATTCTTGTTCATGTCTTACATACTCAATACATTGCTCGTCTTGACTCCCTCTTCTTCGGGAGCTGCGTTCATGCCACGCATGTACACTCGCACGGATAGAAGCCGGGATGAAGATCTTCCGGCGAAGTTGGCAAGCTCCGTTGGCTTCGGGTGTGGCCGAGTCATAGCACACGTGCCGGGGTTTCGATTACGGTTAGAGACTTTGCGGACGAGTCGTGGGTAGCGAGTCGGTCCGTCAATGGCTTTATAGGCCAATGCGTTAGCTTGTATTATGATATGCGTGTGTACGGTACATTTTATTTGTTTAAAAGCAATAGAGAGCCTTACTATGTGTACACGACTTAGAAAAAAAAATTTAGGCATGAAGTGAGCGTCAGAGGGTTCGCTCGGCCCTAGGTAAGGGTCGGGTGCCCATCACACCCTGATCAGTATTAGGGTGTGACAAAAAGTGGTATCGCGGAGTCGGTCCAAGGGTTGTGCGAAAGTCGTGTCCCAGGTAGAGTCCACTTTTATGGGTGTGAGCCGGCCACATTTATAAACGAGGTAGGTAACGGGGTATCTAGGAATTATTGACCTTCTTTGTCATTAGATCGTGCGATAGAGCCAAGTCATAGGAAACAAGATTCCTTATACTCACGTTGATTTCGCAAGCGCCCGGTAACGGCGGAAAAGAGGCGAGAGGATGATATGGAAGTCAAAGAGATACGTTTGGATGGATATATTTGTTCCGTTATGTTAAGGGCGGGCGCCGGGCGAGAAAATAGTCATATACGGAAAGTAGTATCGAGAAGAGAAAAAGGGCAAAATAGTAATTATAAAGAAAAGGACGTGTTACGAAAATGCCTCGGAAAATTTTGTGAGACTTCGACTAGCCCTTGATCGTGTAATAAAAGGTATACAAGGAAGTAGACGCGAAAATATCAGTGTTAAGGTACCAAATTCCACCAAAGTCTCGGGGTTAAGCGTGCTCAGGTGAGAGCAATTTCAGGATGGGTGACCCGGGAAATAAACCAAAAGTTCTCAATCGAGATACGGGGAACAAAAAATGAACGCTTAAGAGTAACCTAAGGAAAACTAGAATATATGGATGGATGGAGACCTTAAGAGGACGCGTAAGACGAGGGTGGATTAGTCGGAAGAGACGGGAAGTGTGTCACGGCCCTAGAACTAGGATAGGCTTGAACGAGCGTTTGGACGTATTTGTGGGCTAGTTATTAGTAATTGAATACATGTATATGTGAAGGTGTAGGATATCCCAAGTATGATGGTATCGGCGGACATGTAAATCCCCGAAAGAAGTTACGATACGAAAGGCATTAATCGAGCAAGGGTACCGAGGAGTTCGATGAAGAGGAAAAATAAGGTAAAGGATATGAACGGGCATAAGGGAAATAGTAGCTATAAAGGAACCCTCCCCAGTATTATGACGCCCGTAAGTTAGTTGAACATTCGGGCACGAATGTTCTAAAGTGAGGAGGATGTTATAACAGTATTTCGTACGTTCGAGGGGGGGGGGGGACGTTGTGGGATAATGGTAAGAAATTAAGGACAAGACCATGTTCTAAAATAAATTTAGTGTCGGAGTCATTGGGAATGTTATTTATGGATATTGGTATTGTGGAAATATTGAGAAAGGCTAAGGGCAAGAAGAGAAATTCGCAAAATGGGCCGTGAAAATAATGTGGAAGGTTAGGGACAAAATGGTAATAATAAGGAAAGTCGAGGGTAAAATAGTAATTTCACCAAGTACTAGAAAAGTCTTGAAAAGGGGCAAAGTGTAAATGGAGAGGGACCAAAGTGTATTAAGGAAGACACTTGGTCTTCTTTGACCAAGTAAGAGAATTCAAGAAGAAGAAAAGAAAAATCAAGAAAAAAAAAGAAAAGTCTAGAAAGAGGGAAGGAAGATATATGACCATAGTGGGGGACTAGGGTGCAAATTATGAAAAGATGACTTATTCATCTTTTATATAAGAGTTGGAGAGGGGAGAAGAAAGAAAAGAAAACAAAGAGGAAAAAAAAGACTAGGCCATTCGGCCACCATGGAAAAGAAGAAAAAAAATTTGGAAGCCATGGATATTAATTGCCAAAAATTATTCTCTTCAAGTATTGAAGCAATTGGGAGGTCCCCTTTAACATGAGATGATTGTTGGAGCAAGAAGAAGACATATTCTTGCAAGTTACAAATTCTAGTCAAGTGGGGAATTGAGGAAAGAGGTAAGAGTTTATGTTCTTATACATGCTTTGGATGATTATGTATGTTGTAGTATGCAAAGTGAATGAAATTTATGAGTTTGTTGGTGTGGGAGTTTGGGTAGTGTGGTTGTGTGTTGTGTTGCATGAAAGAATGAATTAATTTTTATGTAGTGTTATAATTATTGTTGTTATGTATTTTATGACGAAATGAATGACGTACTTGAAATTGTGATGTTGGTGGTTGTGTGGCCGTGAGATGGCATTGTGGGCCGTATGCATGCATGGTTAATGGAACAATGATTCAATGATTCTATTTAGTGTTTTGGTTGTTGTTGTAATGTAAAGACAAGGATGGAAATTCATGAAAAATATGCATGTGTGTGTATGGCCGAATAGAATAGTGTATGTGTAGAAAAGTGGATTGAATTTATTTAATGATTTGGAAGATTGAAAAGGGTTGTTGTGATTAAATTTTAAAGAAGGAAGTATGTCGTTGTTGTTTCATTGAAGTTAGAAGGTCTCGGGAAAAGTAGTATGTTGATTGAGTTGTTGGAATATCATGTAAAATAAATATAAATGGCTTATTGTATTGTTGGCAAGATTGTTGGAATTATTGTTAGTTTGGCCGGGTTGAATTCCCGGATTGCTATTGTTGATTAAAATGAGCCGAGTTGGATTTTGGGCATGGTATATTTAGGGGAAGTGCTGCCGAAATTTCGGTAGCCAAGTTCATTTAAGAATCCAACTCTAAAGGCTTCTAATCAAGGCTTGGTAAACAGACCAAATTGTAGATTTGGTAGGATTTGCAACGCGAATTTGGAGAGGTCGAAGGAGTGGCAAGAGGTACAAGACCTTACTTTCTTTCTTTGGCATGTCCTAGACGTATAGGCTTGATTTCGCGCCTCGGGGACTTCCTAATTCTAGAAATCCGAGATTGAAAAATAGTTACTATTCATTCAGTGGCATTGAACCAAAAGTGCTTGAATAGTGAAAGAAAGGTCGAAACACCCTAGGACTTGCAAGAATACGACCCGATCACCCTAAGACTTCCATAAGCAACACTATGAAATGTATTATACGTAAATTGTGTATCCGCCTCATTCGGCCAGGCGCGGGCCACTATTCCCAAATCCCTTCTTATTGTTACATTAAGCTTATTTCCATGCTATAGCTAATAAAAGTTTTTGGTTATCGTTCCTACTATCAAATTAGTAGTTGTTTAACTAAACCTTCGACCCCAACGCATGATTTTCTTCTCTAAAAGTTTACCAGTGTTTTTCCAAAATACTCAATTTTTTTTTCTTTAAAAAAAACCAAGCTTTATAACATCGAAAGTCCTACTAACTAAACGACTACCATAATTCTATGATGATAATAATGATGCCAGGAATAAGAAAGGTATATGACGATAATAGCCAAGGCTATGGTTTTCAATGGCTATGACGATGTCAAAAAAAATGAGAATGGTACTATGATGACTATGACGAGAATGATTTTATGTCTAAAGGTTCCAAAGTACATGAAATGCTACGCTATGATTCTATTCCGTGTTTATTCATAATATGTTGACCTTCAATGATTGTCTCGCCTTACTACTAGTTCCTTCAAGGTGAGATAAAGCGCCCATGGTTATTTCATAATAAAATCGGAGGTTACCGACCTTACGTCACTCCGATAGCGTTATAGCTTTCCTTGGGCTCCCATGCATCTTGTTTATGTGATAATGTATATAATACCGATATTGATGAATGTATGTGTATATATTGTATATGTGGGGAATGGGGAGGGCAACTATGTCCACCTGATTCAGCCGGCTTATCATCCCGGACGCGGGATGCCCGGACGCGGGATATGGGAGAGCCGTACGCGGCGTCCGTTTGTGTGATATATATATATATATATACTATGATATATTTGGGACCTTTGTTGGGGAGGGGGGTGGGAAAGCGATGAATTCGGCGTACGTACCTATGCAAAAGTACGTTTTACGAAAAGTGTCTGTTTTCTATGTACAAAAACAAGAAACACCGTGTTCGAGAAAAAGAAAAAGAAAAAGCTAGGCATGCATGGCTTCCGCCCGAGTGGCACTCACATGTACGGAGTTACTCCTTTATCCTATGCTACGCTCTATGTTTTCCATACGATTATTGCTGCGCACGGATTGTTAGTTTTACACGTGATATGTTCATACGTACGTAACACGACTTTCATGATATATCTCGTATGTACGAATACTCTCTTTACATGATATACTCTACGGCTCTTACTATGTTGTTCTGTTCATGTCTTACATACTCGGTACATTGCTCGTACCGACCCCTTCGGGCTATGCGTTCGTGCACGCGGTACACTCGAGACGGATAGAAGCCAGACAGAAGATCTTCGGCGAAGTTGGCAAGCTCCCGTTGGGGAGTGTAGCCGAGTCATAGCACACGTGCCGGGGTTTCGATTACGGTTAGAGACTTTGCGAGCGAGTCGTGGGTAGCGAGTCGGTCTGTCAATGGCTTTATAGGCCAATGCGTTAGTTTGTATTATGATATGCGTTGTGTACAGTGCACATTTTATTTGTTTTAAAAGCAACAAGAGAGCCTTACTATGTGTACCTGACTTAGAAAAAAAATTTTATGCATGAAGTGAGCGTCAGAGGGTTCGCTCGGCCCTAGGTAAGGGTCGGGTGCCCATCACACCCTGATCAGTATTAGGGTGTGACACAACAACTCAACAACCAATTTTGCATACTAACTTGAACTAAAATTCTTCCATTTGCATTCAAAAGGCCATTGCAACACGATTAACATAATAAATTGAAATTGTTCATTCCCCCCATTACAACACCACACGGCTACATACATATATATATATATACATTCATGCAACTTCCATATTTCCACCAAGTCTACTCCTTTCTACATTCTACAATATCAACAAGACCTTTATAACATATAAAAAGGGATTGAATCATACCTTTTTCTCCCAACTTCTTCACTTGGCTCAAGTGTTAAATTGACGAAACGAACAACTTATCTTCCGAAATAATTACACCACGTTGTAGAGGACCCTTGAATTAGTGGAAATGCATAAAGAAAACAATTTTGGGACAAGATTTCCCATGGTTCATTTTCTTCTCACCATGGCCGAATAGGCCCGTATCTTCTTTTTTTTTTTTTTTTTTTTCCTTATGAAATTTCTAGAGATGCAAATGAATAAGATGACTTAATAAGTCATCTTGTGAGACTTATTTATTTCTCTTTTTCCCACCATTTATCCATATTTATTATTAAACCCCTCAAGTATAAGAATTTAATCACATGACCTTATCTTTTCTCCCAAAATTCTAGAGTTTTCTTCTTCTTTTTTTTGAACTTTCTAACATAGTCAAAGAAGACCAAGCGTCTTCTTTTGTACACTTTAGTCCCCAACAATGTGGGCATATGCTTATGCCACACGTCAACATGGAAATTTCAAGAATTCTCTTGAATACTTGTGAAATTACCATTTTGCCCTAGGCTTCCACAATATTACCATGAACCATTTTGCGAATTTTCCCTCTTTGCCCTTAACCTTTCTCAGCATTTTCATACTAGTAATGTTCATAAACAACATTCATAACCATTTGTACATTAAAATAACTTTGGAAGATAGTTATTCCCTTAACTTTGTCACGACTTCCTTGAAATATCCGAACGTGCAAATATGCGGGATATAACACATTTTCATCGACACAAGAAGCTATATTGGAATCACATTACCTTCTAAATCAGCCCACAACCAATTACAACTTCAATTTGTGTCATCAAACCTTTATTTTCATCACATAATCCACAACAAACAACAACCAAAATACTACATAACATTAGTTCGTCATGTTTCCCCCAAGAACAGCCCCTACACGGCCACACACAACACACCATGGTTCAACACCAACATTTGGGTTTCATGATTTCCATCCACTTCAACACACTACAACAACCAACATGCTGTTAGAATTAATTCATCCCCTTAACACCACACACACATGCACGGCCAAACATACACACACACGGTTTCACTTCAACATCCATATTTTCATGGATTTCATTCATTTTCACACTTCACAACATACACAAACCATGCATAACATATAAAAAGGAAGATTGGATCTTACCTTCTCCACTTGATTCTTCAACCTAGCTAGAGTTTGTTTTTGAACCAATTCTTGTTCTTGCTACTTCAAGAACCACTCCATGTTGTTAAGCACCTTCTAAGAAGTTGAAATGCTTGAAACAAATATTTTTTTGATCAATTTTCTCTTTTGCATTGCTCGGTTTCACTATGGCCGGAATGGCCTTGTTATTTTCTCTCCAACCTTCTTGAAATTTCCCAAATGATAAAATGATAAGATATAATAA
>NW_026720436.1:0-15427 GCF_029784015.1 Lycium ferocissimum
GTGAAGGCGGGGGGCCCTGAGCGTATACCTGGTATGGGGGGCCGGGGATCCTTAGATTTTCGTAGTTCGGGGGGGACGAAGGGGGAATTCCATTTTTTCATTCGGGGGTGTACCTGGGCGTTTTGCGATTTGATGGGTGTTCTTTCGGAATGGGACAAAGTTCTAGAGCATCGTGTTTCCAAGATAGACTGCAGTCGCCGACGCGAGACCACTGTACTGCTGTGTTCTACAGGGAAGACGATATTTCTGCGGTGTCGATTTGGGTCGAATGCTTGTTATGCCTGTGGCCAGCCAAGTCATGTGATGAGGGAGTGTCCGTCGAAAAGTGGTGTAGGCATTGTCTAGCCTACAGGGTCCGTAGCTGGTTCTTGTTCGTCGATACGCCCTCGTGGCAAGTTCCTCGACATTAGCGGGACGTGGTAGAGGAATGGTGAGCATCTGGGGCTCGAGTGGGCCCGCATCGTGTTTATGCATTAATGGCTGCATGATCGTAAGTCATCTCTTGATGTGGTTACAAGTATATTATCGGGCCCTATGACGTATACATACTAATTGATCCGAGTTCCACATTATCATATGTTACTCCATTCGTTGCCGTCATCGCCCTCATGTAAGTGGCGCTGCCATTCTTGAGTCCAAAAGGCATTCCCGGTAATGATCTGCGCCACGGTGTGATGAACACCGTCTTTGAGCATCTTCTTCATCTATCGCATGTCGATGATAGCTCCGCATAACAATCCACAAAGATGCACCTCGTTTGGTGCGGAATAATAGTGTCACTTGAATGTTTGGGGTGGAAATTATCCTTTGGGCTAGCGGTTAAGATCACTTCGTAGGGGTCCACACAAATCCTCATTTTTCCATCTTTCTTTAGTGCGGGACTATGTTGTCTAACCATGTCGGGTACGGTGTCACCTCAACAACTCCGACCGAACTGCTTTTTCTACTTCTTCTTTAATTCGGATGCGGACATTAGGCTTACGCTCGATTTTCGGCCTTTACAGGCCAAATCCTTCAAGGATCGGCAACCTATGGGCAATAATATTCGCACTCAAACCTGGCATATCAGTGTATGGCCAAGCAAAAACATCTTCATATTCTTTCAGCAAACTCCAATACACTTCTTTCCTGGGGCCACAAATCCAAATGCACTTATTCTAGTTTTGTTACACATCGAAATTTTTTTTCATTGTTTGCGTTGGAAATAAACTAACGTAAGCTCAAAAAGGTCATGGAACCCTTATAAGGTTAAGGAATACTCTTAACAAGTGTTAAGCAAGTGTCTAAAGGTTCTGAGATCAAGCAAATCGAGGAAAATAAGTTTGACGTGGAAAAAAGTTGGCGTGATTGGATAGAAATTTCAGTCAACTTTAAGGGTATATCTCTGGGTATATCGAGTTTTGAGGTGTTTTCAAGAGCCAAAACGAAGTTAAATCGAGTCTAGTTTCCAACGCAACAAACTGTTCGTTAATACAACATCAGAGTAGGGAGTTATGGGCATTTTAAAATGGACTGCCAGAAGCCGCGTGTCACACCCCGACCTTACTAGGGTGTGATGGGCACCCGACCCCACATCCGGAGCCGAGCGAACCACGTACTCTTATTACGCACATAAATTTTTTTTTCCAAATAAAGATAAAATGCAAAATATAACTTTCAGAAATAATTCTTTTCGTTGCTTTCAAATTATAAATTCTGTAGTCAAACAAAACCAATCACACATGACGTATCGGGCGGGAGCCGGCTTACAGACTGACAACCATTACCCACGACGCTGTCTGCAAAGTCTCTAACACCGATCCAGAAATCATAACACAAACATTTTCCGAGTGACACTCCGGAAAATGGAGCTTGCCGTCTCTGTTTGAACATCTTCTATAATAACGCTCTCGCTCATCCGGGAGTACCGCGCGGCATGAAACGCGACCCGAAGAAAAGGGGTCGATTTTAATATGTACCGAGTACGTAAGGCACGCAATACAGAGAAACAAAACTATAACTTGGAAACGGACGTAACTATCGGTACACACGTTATTCGGAATAGCGTACGCTTACCTCCCGTACGCAATTCATACATACCATTTTCATGCTAAAAAGTATACGTAAAATAGATGGATCAACCAAAGATGCAAAATGCTTATTTTGCAATCACCGATCGCGTGTCCAAGAGGTGAAGGAAAATACGAACGCATGGGTGATGTTACACGCTCGAGACGGATATAGGTATCTGAAATATTCGAGGATAAAATCATATATCGGACGGAATGCCGAACATACGGAATATTCGTATTGTATCATATAACGGACAAACTTCGTAACGTACGTAATGTTCGGACATCGACATACATCGGACAAAATCTGTAACGCACCGAACTCGAATGATATTATATACGCGTATATGCATAAAACGTGTCCCGCCCTCTCGATAAGGGACTTATGAATAGGATCATATATATGCACTCCATATGTCATATATGCAAATAACGTGTCCCGACCCTTTTGTTAAGTGGGGACTCGGTAATGTAGAATCGTACGAATCGTAATCCTGTACCAATTATACACGTGTCCCTACCTACATCATGGATCTCGGTGGATAATATCGTATGCCGTCACAGCCGCCTATCCGTACCATCATAAACATACGGATAACGTGTCCGGCCCGCAAGTACGAGGGACTCGGTGAATCAAGAAGTGCGCACGAGATCATGTCTGGCCGGGACGCGGTGGACGAATAATATCTTAAAACGCACGAGAACATAACATGCCCTGGCCGGACTCGGGAAAGATACATTGAGCCATACACGCGTAGTCGTGAGAAACCATATGCCACATAAATCCGTACTCGATGGATACGTTAACTTTACCGACATATGAAGATCCGAAGCAAGTTTGGGTCCTTCCGAATTAGTATCGTAAAGTTATGGACATTTTAGACGTAAAACCTCTTTGGACTTTTCGAAAGATCGGATGGTATATGAAGAACATTAAAGCTCACGAGAGAATGTTCATATCCAAAATACTTGTATCAAATACTTATGTCACAACACGTATATCCGAATACTTATATCGAATTTCCATTTCGAATACTTACATGACTTTATATCGAATATTCATATCAAGTCGTTCGTGTCAAGTGTTTATCCCGATAGTCAAACCAAAATGCTCATATCCGAGTTACCAGATACTTATATTAAATTCAGAACGAAAGTCAAAGGTTCCCTTAGTTATCCTACGGACATAAGGTAAATAGAACAGTACAATTAGGTCTCGGGGAAATATGGGCCCACCTCGGGTCAAGTCAGGTAACGAACATAAAAACATGGTCATTATATCTCATTAGCTTATCCTCGAAGATTTCAAAGCATTCACTTTTCGTTTTTTCAAAAGTTACGGACGTTTGCACATTTACGTAAGGCGTAAATTAGTTAGTTCAATTCTATTGAATGAATAGTAACTAAATTCAACCTCGGACTTCTAGAATTGAGCGGGTCCCCGAAACACGTATTCAAGCTTATTACATCTAGGACATGCCAAAGAAAGAAAGGGTAAGCCTTACATACCTTTTATTGCTCCTTAAGCTTCTCCAAATCCAGCTCCAAAGTTTGGTTAAAAGTCGCAATTTGGTCACATTTACCAAATATCAACCATAAGGCTTTAAGAATTCATTCTTAACCAACACTTGTCTTAATCTTCCAAATAAGTTCACTTATTTTCTCGCCGAAATTTCTATAAAGACTCTCCCCCAAGAAATACAATTCGTCCCGAGAATTGTGGCTGGGCCCAAATTCAATAACAATCCGAGAATGGAACCCACATTATTAGCAACAATTCCAAACAATTATACTGTGTATCACAATTGATTCAAGAATATTTCAAACAATTCACATATTCAAGTACCATCCAGAAACCATTCAACAATGTTCAAGGACATTCCAACGACCCGCACAACATTTCAACGATACTTCATTTGTATTCAATTCAATTCGTGTGTTCCCATTCCAAACGACTCAATCGGCATACTACTCCACGACACATTAGCAACATCATCACTACAATTATACGAAATCATACTATGTCATTCTTAACTTTTCCCCAAAAAACAACCACAATCTCATTTCAAGCCATTAAATACTCGTTTTACATCATGAGATCCACAACATAACAACCAAACTACTAAATGAATTTTTTTTCCTTTTTCTTACACAGAGCCACTATATTCGGCCATACACACACCACATATTTTCATGAATTCTCATCCTTTTCCATGCATCAGCAACAACAACTAACACACTACATAAAATTAATTCAATCTTTATTCCTACACACACACTCCATGCACGGCTACACATACACACCATGTACGGCTTCAATATCAACATCCATATTATTATGAATTTCATTCTTTCCCACATATCACAACATACCAAACCATTCATAACATATAGAATGAATGAATTCTTACCTTTTCCTTCAACTTCCTTGCCAGCTAAGGTTGGAATTTTGCACCAAAGAGTGATTCTCTTGCTTCAACAATTATACCACGTTGAAGAGTATCCTCAATTAGTAGAAATACATGAAGAAACAAATTTTTGGAACAAAATTCGTAGACCTCAATTTCAAGGTCATGGCCGAATCGTCCTCTTGTTCTTGCTCTTCTTTTTTTTTTTTGTTCTTGAACCAAGGCAACTCATATATATATAAGTATATCTCCAAGCATGTGAGGGGGCACACAGTCTCTCTCTAGAATTCTCTTGAATTTTTTTTTTTTTTTTTAAAAAGATGACTTATGTTTGTCATCTTTTCTTTCCTTTTTTTTTTTTTCACAGGTCAAGCATGGCCCAGCCTGCCCCTTTTTGGAATGTTCATGAACCCTTTTGTAAATTCCCGTTTGCCCTCGACTTTTCTCAATATTACCATTTTGCCCCTAGCCTTCCACATTATTTTCAGCCCATTTCAAATTTTTTCTTTTCGCCCTTAACCTCTCACAATATTTCCATACTAATAATAGTCATGAATAATGTTTAAATCATACATTAAAATAATTTCTTGAAAATGCTCTCGTCACTCCACCATCATTTCGAAATATCCGAACGTACAAAGCACGGGCTATAACATCCTCCCCCCTTTAGAACATTCGTCCTCGATGTTCAACTGACCTGCATGGGGTCTTGTAGCACTTCGGGAGGGGTTTCCTTTATAAGCTTGCCCTTTCCTTTTATGTCTATTCCTTATCCATTATCTTATTTTCCTTAGCACTTTCACACGAATCCTCATTTTATGTCATAGGCTTCCTTTCGATACTTAAGAATATGGTAATCTCCTTTGGTCTAACATAGCATGGTCTCCTCTTTAAATGGGCCCCTTACACGGTTTTCTTTTCAAGCTCCTCGTGCCCAACATTGCAAAATTTCTTATCATAAGTTTTTCTTTCATTTTCCGTGGACACCCTCACATGTGAGATATCATACATGTACATATACATATACACATATAATTAGTATCAACTAACCCACAAAATACTTCCGTACGCTATTCAAGCCTATCCAAATTCCAAAGCCGCGACTTCCTGTCTTTTCTCTAGTGTAGCCCGTTGCGCGTTACGTGGCCTTTTATGGTCTCCAACCATCTCGTATGTTCTAATTTCATAGGCCATTACGGTTTTTCATTTGTCAACTACTGACCTAATCTTTGGAATTTCTTGCATACTTCCCGTGAGGTCACATGTCCATCCTCCCACCTTAGCACGCTTTTTAACCTCGAAACTTTAGTGGGATTCGGTGCCTTAATCTCGCTATAATTGCGTACGCTTTTTCATATGACCTTTATCACACAATCCCAGAGGCAGTAAAGTTTCCCACGGATACATAGGCATTTTCATAACACGTCCTTTCTTGTGCAATTACCGTTTTGCCCTTTTCAATCTTCCATATCACCTTCACAAATTCTTATCCGAAACTACACCGCGAATGCCATCAATACCTTACGCAGTATATAACTTCATATCACATTCTTGCTATCCGGAATATCCGTCTCGGGTAACTGGTCAAATATATCCATACTTACCTCCTTCCATCGTATGTGGCTTACGGATACGATTCTTATTTCATTTTCCTATGACTTGGCTCTATCGCACGATCTATGACGTAAAAGAAGGTCAACAATTCCTAGATGCCCGTATCTCCGTTTATAAATGTGGCGCGCTGCTATCATCATGAGTGACTCTACCGGGACACGACTTTGCGTACAACCCCAGACGTACCTCGCTTTGATACCACGTTGTCACACCGACTCCATTAGGTGTGATGGGCACCGACCCCACATCCGGAGCCGAGCGAACCCACAGACTCTTATTACGCACATAAATTTTTTTTTCCAAATAAAGATAAAATGCAAAATATAACTTTCAGAAATAATTCTTTTCGTTGCTTTCAAATTATAAATTCTGTAGTCAAACAAAACCAATCACACATGACGTATCGGCTGACGGAGCCGCTTATAGACTGACAATCATTACCCACGACGCTGTCTGCAAAGTCTCTAACACCGATCCGAGAATCATAACGGACAAACTCTCGACTCGACGGCACTCGTGAAAATGGAGCTTGCCATCTCTGTTGAACATCTTCTATAATAACTTCAAATCCGGGAGTACACACGCGGCATGAAACGCAGCCCGAAGAAAGGGGGTCGGTACGGAATATGTACCGAGTACGTAAGGCATGCAATACGGAGAAACAAAACTATAACCGAAACGACGGAACTATCGGTACATACGTTATTCGGAATAGCAGACGACTTTTACCTCCCGGACGCAATTCATACATACCGTTTCATATGCTAAAGTATACGTAAAATAGATGGATCAACGATTATACCAAAATGCTTATTTTGCAATCACCGATCGCGTGTCCGAAGAGGTGCGGAAAATACAGAACGCACGGGTGATGTTACACGTCAGACGGAGTATAGAGTATACAGAATATTCAGATAAAATCATATATCGGACGGAATGCCGAACATACGGAATATTCAGATTGTATCATATAACGGACAAACTACAGAACATACAGAATGTTCAGATACTGACATACATCGGACAAAATACAGAATGCACTGAATGCTCAGATGATATTATATACGCGTATACGTAAAACGTGTCCGCCCTACGATAAGGGACTCGGTGAATTAGGATCATATATAGCGGACTCATATGTCATATATGCAAATAACGTGTCAGAGAGCCCTTTTGTTAAGGGACCTCGGTAATGTAGAATCATGCGAGATCGGAATCCTGTTAATTATACATAGCGGTAATCTGGCCTACTTGCGGATCTCGATGGATAATATCGGATGCCATCCTGGCCGCCATCCCGATGCCATCATAAACATACGTATAACGTATCCCGGCCAGTACGAGGGACTCGGTGAATAATGCGAGTGCGCACGAGATCATGTCCTGGCCCGGGACTCAGTGAATCGAAATAATACCGTAAGTACGCGACGAGAACATAACATGCCCTGGCCGACTCGCCGAAGATACATTGAGCCATGCGCGGCGAGTCGCCAGAGAAACCATATGCACATAAATCCGGACTCGATGGATACGTACACTTACGACATATGAAGATCGAAGCAAGTTTGGTCCTTCGAATTAGTATCGAAAGTTATGGACATTTGAAGCGCGAAACCTCTTGGACTTTCAAGCGATCCAGGATCGTGTATGAAGAACATTAAAGCTCGCTGAATGTTCATATCCAAAATCTTGTATCAAATACTTATGTCACAACACGTATATCCGAATACTTATATCAAATTTCCATTTCAGAATACTTACATCGAGAGCTTATATCGAATATTTCATATCAAGTCGTTCGTGTTGAAGTGTTTATGTCGGATAGTCAAACCAAAATGCTGTATCCGAGTTACCGGATACTTATATTAAATTCGTAACGAAAGTCAAGGTTCCTTAGTTATCCTACAAAATACATAAGGCAAATAGAACAGCATACAATTAGGTCTCGGGAAATGTGGGCCCACCTCGGGTCAAGTCGGGTAACGAACATAAAAACATGGTCATTATATCTCATTAGCTTATCCTCAAAGATTTCAAAGCATTCCACTTTCGTTTTCAAAAGTTACGGACGTTTGGACATTTCTTTACGATAAAGGCGTAAATTAGTTAGTTCAATTCTATTGAATGAATAGTAACTAAATTCAACCTCGGACTTCTAGAATTGGAGTGGTCCCCGAAGCACGTATTCAAGCTTATTACATCTAGGACATGCCAAAGAAAGAAAGGGTAAGCTCCAAGTTTGCCAAAAGCTGCAATTTGGTCAGATTTACCAAATATCAACCATAAGGCTTTAAGAATTCATTCTTAACCAACACTTGTCTTAATCTTCCAAATAAGTTCACTTATTTTCTGCCGAAATTTCGGCAGCACCTCCCCCGTAAATACACCGTCCCGAGAATTATGGCTCGGCCCAAATTCAATAACAATCCGAGAATGGAACTCGGCCACATTATTAGCAACAATTCCAACAATTATACCAATGACATCAACAATTGATTCAAGAATATTTCAAACAATTCACATATTCAAGTACCATCCAAAACCATTCAACAATGTTCAAGGACATTCCAACGACCACAACATTTCAACGATACTTCATTTGTATTCAATTCAATTCGTGTGACATTCAAAATGACTCGATCGGCATACTACTCCACCGACACATTAGCAACATCATCACTACAATTATACGAAATCATACTATCGTCATTCTAACTTCTTCCATAATCCACAAACAACCACAACTTCATTTCAAGCCATTAAATACTCGTTTTACATCATGAGATCACAACATAACAACCAAACTACTAAATGAATTTTTTTTCCTTTTTCTTACACAGAGCCACTATATTCGGCCATACACACACCACATATTTTCATGAATTCTCATCCTTTTCCATGCATTACAACAACAACCAACACACTACATAAAATTAATTCAATCTTTATTCCTACACACACCTCCATGCACGATACACATACACGCCATGTACGGCTTCAATATCAACATCCATATTATTATGAATTTCATTCTTTCCCACATATCACAACATACCAAACCATTCATAACATATAGAATGAATGAATTCTTACCTTTTCCTTCAACTTCCTTACTTAGCTAAGGTTGGAATTTTGCACCAAGGAAGTGACTCTCTTGCTTGACAATTATACCACGTTGAAGAGTATCCTCGAATTAGTAGAAATACATGAAGAAACAAATTTTTGGAACAAAATTCGGAGACCTCAAATTTCCAAGGTCATGGCCGAATTGTCCCTCTTGTTCTTGCTCTTCTTTTTTTTTTTTTTTGTTCTTGAATTAGAAGGCAACTCATATATATATAAGTATATCTCCAAGCATGTGAGGGGGCACATGCCCCACTCTAGAATTCTCTTGAAATTTTTTTTTTTTTTGGGTCACATGGCCAATATGGCCCCTTTTTGGAATGTTCATGAACCCTTTTGTAAAATTCCCGTTTTGCCCCTCGACTTTTTTCAATATTACCATTTTGCCCCTAGCCTTCCACATTATTTTCATAGCCCATTTTGCAAATTTTTCTTTTCGCCCTTAACCTCTCACAATATTTCCATACTAATAATAGTCATGAATAATGTTTAAATCATACATTAAAATAATTTCTTGAAAATGCTCTCGTCACTCCACGACTACTTCGAAATATCCGAACGTACAAAGCACGGGCTATAACACCGCGAATCTATGCGGAAATTCTAGAAACCTCTTAAAAGGTCCATTAAATTTGGCCCACTAGCCCAACCCGAATTGGACTGCTATATATATCCCTTTAAGTCTTCCAAATCACCTAATTTCTCACCATTTCTTATCTCCACCCTTCTCTAGAGCCTTCCACACTTATCTCCCCATTATAAGAGAGTTATAGAGGATTCTTGAAGGTTTTACAACATTCCACAACCTTCCATACCATTGAAAGAAAAGATCAAACATCAAAACCTTAAGATAATCTATAAGATGATTATTCTTGTTTCTCTTCAATGTTGTGATGTTGGAGCTTGGGAGAAGTTGAGTGAGGTGAAATTCTTCCATTATAAGGTATGTTCCCCATCTTATCTATATGATGGAGTTGGTTTAAAGGTTTAATAACTCTTGAGAAGGAAAAGAATCAAAGTGGAGAAGTCACAAAGTATTGAATTGAAGATGATAACTATGGGATGAATTTGAAAGTAGATTTGGGATTAATTTGAGATTAAATTGAATATAATTCTTTGATTATGGTATTGTGGATATTGTTATGGTTGGTTGAGAAATTGGGGAAAATATCGTGTGGGATGTTTTATGGAGTATATTGGTGTTGATGATGATGTTGTTGATATTAGTATTGCTATTGTTATTGTTTTGTTAGTATTGTGATTTCGGGCTAGGTATATAACGGGGGAGATCTTTGTCCGAATTTCGGCAGATTTTAAAAGGAATTAATTTGAGGGCTTAAGACAAGCATATGACGATAAGCCTAATAATAGTATAAATTTTCTTGAATGTAGATTTACGAGCTTGGAAGGATAAGCGTTAAGTAGTAGGGAACTGAAAAGGTATGTAAGGCTAAACCCTTTCTTTCTAAAGGCATGATTCCTTTCTTATGAACATATATATGCCTTCCATAACATTCATATTCCCAAAGAAAGCTAGAGTTCGCTGATTCTTGGAGTTTCTTATGATGCTAAAGATAAGTATGTTCGATGATGATAATGATTCCATTCTTGGAGATTCCAAAGCTTATGGATTTCACGCTATTATGAGATTATTGAGCTTATTTCATTATTTCCTTGATTTTATTCATTGTTGTTGATCTCACCTTATAATCATTGTTCCTTCAAGGTGAGATATAGCGATGATGATTGTTCCATAATATAATCGGAGGTTACTGACCTTACGTCACTCCGATAGAGTTGTAGCTTTCATTTGGCCTCATGCATGCTTTACGTATATATATATATATATGTATGATTATACCGGGCCTAGTTGGCCGGGCAGACATCACTACGGTGGGCGTAGTGGGCAATTTATGGATAATGATAATAACACCGTGGCTATATGGCCGGGTAGCATAACACCGTACCTATATGGTCGGGCAGTTTACTTATATATATATATATAATGTTGATTTAAAAAGTTAAAGTTGGCATGCATGGTATCCCGCCTAAAAAGGTAATTTATATACATGTTATCTCTTTATCTACGTGCTTTTTTTATTCTTGTTTATGTTGTTATTCATACATACATACTCGATAATGCTGCGTCGACGTCCTTTTTGTGAGCTAACAATAAGTTCGTAAAGATAGCGGGGAAGATGAATCAGATCCGTAGGTGCTTTATCAGCGGTTTCCTAGGAGCACTCCACTTACTACGAAGCTGCAGTCTATTGTTATTGGTCTTCATTGTGACTTGTATACTATGTAGAGGCTCGTAGACAGGTGTGTACAATTAGACGTTTCATAACCCTACCAGTTCATATCGTTGTATAACATTTTAGTACCTTTGTCGGCTGGTGATGATAGGTATAATTGCTAAAGATTATATAGAGATGTGCCGTTATGTTGTGATATATGTCCTTATAGATTATGATATCCGAGTCATCTTTATAGCCTAGCTCGGAAATGATTATGAGATGTATGTTTAGAGGTGCTCGGTGTGTTATCCGGTGCCCGTCATAACCCTCTAGATTGGCTCTGACAAAAGTGGTATCGAACTTGGAGTTCGTCTAGGAAGGTGTGTCTACGAGCCATGTCGGTGGAGTCTTGTTTATGGGTGTGAAGCGCGCCACACTTATAAACAAGAGGCTGCAGGGCATTTAGGAATAGTTAACCTTTCTTTCTCATCTTAGATTGTGCCGTAGAGCTAAATTATAGGATGTGATGTCCCTGATTCCAATCCTAAATGTTTTGATTGTGGATAAGTAGTTGATTATGCCGCTATGATGTAATTAATGAGAATTGAAGTTAATACCCGAAAGGTATGTTTCCTGCCTTATTGATATTGATAGAATTCGATATAAGAACTCGAGCTAGATGTTACGAGTATTTGTGATCGCCCTGTGAGGCATTGGATGTGTGTTCGGGGCTGTGTGCAGGATTGAGGCAGTAAGAAGTATAGAGGAACTATGCCAAAAATTTTACAAATTTAATTGTTTGAATGTCCATGCCATAGAGAAAGGATGAAGGGAAAATGTGACAATCAGATGTTTGGTAAGTCATGATTGAATGAACCATTATGAGACGCTTTCAAAGAGAAGTTTTAGAATGATTTTAATTTAATTTAAGGGAAGAACCCTGGAGGGGAAAAATGATTAGTGATTAAAGGAACTGGAATGAGTTGCATTCGAGATTTCGGAGAATTGAGATTTATTGAAGATATAGGGAAAGTTGGCACTAAGAATTCAAATACAGTATTACGATTTATAGATTGGTGAGTAAGAGATAACGAAGAGATATTGATAAAGGAAAGGAAGTTAACGAGTAGGGGAAAGTTTTACTCTAGAAGTTTATATATATATATATATATATATACACACACATAAGATTAGGACGGGTTGATGACAGACATTCCTATTATTGTTTTATCGAACTTTCCTATATGATGTGGGTTTACATTTAGGATTTAGAAGTCACAGGTCATTCGACTTCAAGGGGATTAAAGTATTTGATAGTTGGTACTATTTAGAATCATTATGGCCAAGTTACTTCGGGTGCTAATGACCTTGAACTCAAAGAATGAGAAATGGTTAGGTAAGTTAGATTGTAATTATGATTGTTTTTCCGGATTGTTTATTTAACTAAATATGATGTTGCTTGGTCGACGAAGGAAGTAGAGATTGTATCAACCTTAGAATATGTGGTGTATTTCTAGCTAATCTTATAAGAAGGTGTTACACCGAAAAATTTCGGATTACCAAGATTGCAGACAACTTAGTATGGGCTCAGGGGAGAGTAAAGATATACATGGATTAGGGATGAAGATTCTGTTATATATGTATAAGAATAACATATAGATGACGTTGGAGGCCATATGGTGTAAGTTGGTTAATACGTTACGTGATAAATAGCCCTCGTAACCGTAAGTTAAGGTGGAGCCCACATATCGGGATTTTATAAAGGGCATATGACAATTTATATGAGTAGTACATGGGAAGTTGAGCAAGTCTTAAGAAGGACACCTGAGCCAAATATAAGCATAAGCACTCTAAAAGGAGGATTTAAGGATACGTTTTCGGGTGATCTAGCTTTACGAGGCTAACACGCCATTATAAGTTTAGAATTTAGGAAAACACAAAAAATTAAAGTTGTAGATAATTGAAATACCTTTCCAACCATAGGTTGTGGGCCTTTATACGACATCCGAGTCAAAAGTTATGTTTGTTCCAAGATAGACTGTCAAGGGGTGAAATTGGGCTCGGCCCAACCCGACTCAAAGTCGGTGGGAACCGACCCAAGATCCCTATATAAGGGCCCAATTCGTACAATTTCTTCACATTTAACCCCAAAAAGACCTGAACATTTTAGACAGAGGGAAGAGAGCCCTTAAGGAGAGAAACCAAGTTTTGATCAAGTTCGAGGTCCCGAATTCCGAGGCTCGTGAAGAGTAAAGTGTAGTATAAGTTGTTGCCGTCGTTTTAAGCTAAAAGTTGAACTTGGGGGATGTTGGTTTCGTGGTGGCTGCTAATATAAGATATGTTTAAGATGTTAATAATGTTCTTACCATGATCATTGATAGATTTTGATGATTAGAATAGAGAAAGTGGCGTTGAATGTTCGGTTATCATTTTTGGATATCAAATAACGTGGGGGCTGTTTTGGTATGATCAAGTGTATAGAATTAGTTGGATATTGATATAAAATGATTGTTGATACTGTTGTTGATGTTGTTGTTGATGGTTTAGCTGAATTGGATTTTCGGGGTTGTCCAGTTTATAGAGGAAATGTTGTCGTATTTCGTTAAAAATAGTAATAAGTTAAAGGGATTGATTGTAAGTATACTTTGGATTGATGATTGGTATATTTGGTAATATTTATAGATTTGGAAGAAATCGAGGCTCACGTTAGGATTGGTTGGAAAGCAGCGATGTATGTTATGGCTAATCCTTTTTCCTTCCTTGGCATGTCTTGTGTAAAGATAGAGTGACCAATAAGGTATAGAATCTAAAGATGACTTCCATTCTTAGTATTCTTATGATGATTAGTATTCTTGATTCCTAAAGGCTAGTTCTCTATAACTTGACTCATATTCATGATTCCCGAAGTTCTGTAAGTGCTGCCGTAATTCATAATAACGTCATAAAGTTCCATGAGCTTTAAATGATTCTTACTCGTGAACATCTTGGGACCACTTAAGTTACCTTCAAAGTCTATCTTATGAATTGTTAATTGTCCGTAAGTTTCCAAAGGTCTTCCGTAGTCACGATAAGTCCAATGACATTCAATAGTTGTATGAGCCTATGTTTTGCTAATGAACTCATTACGAAACATCCTACAAATTCTTTATATACTCATTGTTATTACGATCATCTTACTTTGCAGGAATACAAGTCAAAGTAAAAGTTAAGCTTTCTGAGTACCCTTTTTGTCAATCTATTCCTGATTTAATGATAGTAGCTCTTTAAGTAATAATGTTATACCTCGCATTTTGTACATTTGAATATTCCGAGTTAATGGCGGGAAGTTGAGGACAAGGTTATAAATTTTTTTAGAATGTATAAGTTGCGTATTCATCCTTTTTATTGGAATGGGCATTAAGGGTAAATTTGGGATAAGGAGAAATTGGAGGCTAAAAGTTGGAAAGAATTTTCATGAAATGGCCAAAAAGGCCTTGTAGGCCGTGGGCCCCACCTATATTTTGGCCAATATTTTCATGCCATGGAATGACACAAATGTTCATCTTGTATTGGTGGAGGCTAAGTATATATATATGCATAATTCATTACTATGCAACACTTATTCATCTTTTGCAATTTAAGAAATTTCTAGAGAATTTGAGAAAATTCGAGAAAAATTGGAGGAAAAATAGGGGCACATGACCGGCCATGTGCCACCCTTATATATATATATAAGTGTGATGAAAACATAAGGCATAATTCAATATTTGGCAAGTCTAGAAAAATTCAAAAAAAAAAAGAAGAAGGAACAAGAGGAGAGGTTCGTCACATGGTGGCGAACTTGGGGTTCCAAGAAAGAGTCAAGAAAAAAATTATTTCCTCCTAGCTTTCTTACTAATTGGAAGGCCCCCGTTAACGTGGGATAGTTGTTGGGACAAACGACGCGTTGATTCTTGCAAAATTGAGCACTAGCCGAGGGAGGAACTAGGGAGAAGAGGTGAGGTTTAATCCTTTC
>NW_026720437.1:0-79358 GCF_029784015.1 Lycium ferocissimum
GGCCCGCAATGTTCAGGGACTAGCCCCCTCACGACCCAAACGTGACTCGCCACTCAAACAAACCTCGATCACCCCCCTATATCCCCAGGACCACATGAAAATAGGTTATTTCTTTTTTCCTTTTTACTTTCACTTCGTATCCGTTTTCCATATCACCTCACATCATATAAGTGTATGAATGCAAGACATAAGGAATCATGTGAAATCAATGCCAAGTAATACAAGATGGAAATCATAGATCTTACCACTTTTTCACAATTCATAAGCATCATCACAATAATTAGGGCAAACATAGCCCGAATAATCACAACAATGTTGTCAAGTACAATACATGTTATTAGTTGGATAAACATGGCGCAACGAAAACAATCGAAATCATGCCAACCTTAATTGGAATACACCTCCACGCCATGCCCGAAGGCCTATCATGCTTTCTCTGTCAATCACTATATAACACATGCGATTCGCTAATCGAAGTCTAAGAAAGATAAGCCATTACTACCTTAAAGCTGAACATGAGCCTCGAACTCCTCAAACTTGGGCCTTTCCCTTCCGAATCACTTCCGAACGCTCAAAGTTTAATAATTATTTGATCCACGTTAGATTACAAATCTGACGATACACATATTGCTATGCTTTAAAAAAACCCCCAAAAATAACCCTAACAAGTTACCCCGGCCCCACAAGGGTGAATTAGGAAATTGTATTCAAAATAATCTAATCCATAGTCAAGATAAGTAATATTTGAAGTATCATCATATTCTACGCACAAATCATCCCTCAATTTAGCATTATACCTCTCTTAAGTTCTAGGGCAAAACCCCCCAATTCCCTTCAATCCAATTATCATTAAAGGACTAGAACAAAGGTTAAATTTGTAGAAATCAACAATTTAAAACTTAGGAACTTACCCTCAAGTGGAGAATCAACAATTTTATGAAATTCGCCTCAAAGATTGGTCTCGACTAAAAATATGAATTTATGAAACCTAGCCTCATTTTTGGACTTAAGATATTTCTGGTTTTTATAATTTTCACCCCTGCAACAACTTTATCGCTAGGGCGGACTCGCACCTGCGGACATTCCTCCGTAGGGGCGGTCTTCACTTAAATGGTCAACCCGCCAGGGGGAGACTACTCTTTCGACAGAGCTGTCAAGCCTATAAATCCTTGGCTCGCACCTATGAACTAACCACCACAGGAGAGGACCCGCAGGTGCGTCACAACGACCGCCGGTGCGAAAACACCATCAACTGAACTAGCAAATCCCCAAATTCAAGCCTAACTCTCCGATCCAATCCTTGAAACTCACCTGGAACCTCCCGGACATAAACTAGATATGCATACGGATGTAAAAACGCGCTATGAACTCGCTTATACCCTCAAAATTTCCAGTGGATGTCAGCTTGACCCGGTCAACCCTAAAACCCCCAAAGTAAATTTACAACCAAATAGTCAAAATAATCCCAAGTGCTTTGGGAACCGAACCAGCTACCTCACCAAGTTATAATCGACCCTCCGAACCTCATGGAACCGACGAAATTCCCAAAAAGGTTCATATACACAAAAGCCAACTTTTGGTCAACCATTTTTCACTTATTCAACTTAAGGCTTCTAAAATCCTCAATTTGCATCACGACTCTCTCGACTCCCTCGGGAAATGTACCACCCATCCCTACAGGTTAAAGTTACTTTAATGAAGGTCGGGAAGGGTCAACAGGGGTAAAAGGGTCAAAAAGCCTAAACGACCAAATGGGTTGTTACGTCAGATTCTAATTAAACAACCATTCGTCCTCGAACGGAGAAGAAATGAAATGAAGGAAGGGTACCTGACTCGATAAAGAGTTAGGGATATCTACTACTACACATATCAGCCTCGGTCCCCTACATAGCTTCCTCAACTGGATGGTGTTTCCATTGTAACTTCATCGAAGTTGTCTCCTTTGACCTCAACTTTTGGACCTCCCTATCCAAGATTGCTACCGGCTCCTTCTCAAAGGATAGATTCTAATCGAATAGGACCGAGTCCCAATGGATGATATAAGACCCTTCCAAATGGTATTTCTTAAGCATGGACACATGAAACACCGGGTGAACACTCGACAAACCCGAAGGTAATGCTAACTCATAAGCTACCTCCCCAACAGACCAAAGGATCTCAAATGGGCCAATGAACCTTGGCTTCGCTTTCCCTTCTTCTCGAATCTCATCACACCATTTATGGGTGAAACCTTCAATAGAACCTGGTCACCAAGAATAAACTCTAAATCACGAACCTTTCGATCCGCATACACCTTTTTCCTACTCTGAGCCGCAAGGAGCTTTTTTGAATCAACTTCACTTTATCTAATGACTCTCTCAACCGATCGGTACCCCAAGATCTCACCTCAAAAGCATCCAACCAGCCAATCGGAGATCGATATCTCCTCCTATCTAAGGCCTCGAATGGAGCCATGTCAATACTCGAGTGATAGCTGTTATTGTACGCAAACTATGCCAAATGTAAGAACTGGTCCTAATGACCACCGAAGTCAATAACACAAGCTCAGAGCATATTGTCAAAAACCTAAATTGTCCGCTATGACTGGCTATCCATCTGTGGGTGAAAAGTGGTACTAAGATCTAACTGAGTCCCTATCTCCTTCTATAATGTCCTCCAGAAATAGGATGTGAACTGAGTGCCTTTGTCTGAGACAATGGAAATGGGCACCCCATACAATCGAATAATCTCCTTGATGTAGATCTTGACCAACTTCTTTGCATTGTTGGTGGTCTGAACTAGAATGAAGTGCACGGACTTGGTCAGCCTATCCACGATAACCAAAATAGCATCAAAGTTGCCCAAAGTCTTCGGTAAGCCAAACACTAAGTCCATGGCTATTCTCTCCCACTTCTACTCTGGAATGGCCATCCTCTGAATCATACCCCTCGGTCTCTTATGCTCATACTTAACCTGCTGGCAATTCAAACACTAAGAAACTAACTCAATAATATCTCGCTTCATCTTGCCCCATCAATAGTGCTATCACAAATCACAGTACATCTTTGTAGCACTAGGGTGAATGAAATATCTAGAACTGTGAGTCTCCTCTAAAATCATGTTGATCAGACCACAAACCCTAGGAATGCAAACACGCCCCTTAATCCTCAAAACTCTCTCACTATCTAGAATTGCCTCCTTGGCCTCTCCACTCAATCACGAATCTTGCACAATTTCACATCCTCAAATTGTTGTGCCTTAATCTGATCCAAGAGAGAAAACCTCGCCTCAACACAAGCCAGAACCCTGCCAGAATCCAAAATGTCAAGTCCTACCATCCCATTTGCCAAAGTCTTAATATCCCTGGCCAAAGGTCTCTCTTCTACTACCAATCGGGCCAAACTACCCATACTCACCACCTTCCGGCTCAATGTATCTGCCATAACATTGGCTTTGCCTGGGTGATACAGAATGGTCAGGTCATAGTCCTTTAGTAACTCCATCCATCTGCGCTATCTGGAATTCAAGTCCCTCTGATTGAAAACATCCTGAAGGCTACGATGATCGGTGAAAACCTCACAATACATAGTGAAATCTTTCCCCTCAACTGGTAAAGATAAAATAGGAGCCGTAGTCTACAAAGTCTTGGGCTACTGGAAGCTCTCCTCACATTCATAGGACAATAGAAAAGGCACATTATTTTGAGTCAAATATGTCAATTAGGAAGAAATCGATGAAAACCCCTTCACAAATCGACGATAATAACTGGCGAGACCCACAAAACTCCAGATCTCAGTCATTAAAGTGGGTTTAGCCCAATCTCACACTGCCTCGATCTTCTTGGGATCCACCATAATCCCATCCTTGGACACAACGTGCCCTAAAAACGCTATAAAATCGAGCCTAAACTCACACAGAGAAAATTTAGCATAAAGTTCTTTCCCCTTAAACAATCCATTCCTTCTTCTTCAACAATGCATGTACAATCCTCAAATGTCTCTCATGTTCTTCCTTTCTCCACAAGAACACCAAGATGTCGTCAATGAATACTATGACGAAAGAGTCCAAGTATGGCTTGAAGATGCCTTTCATCAGATCCATAAAAGCTATCGGGGCATTTGTAAGCCCAAAAGACATTACTAGAAACTCGTAATGTCCATAGCGAGTCCTGAAGGCTGTCTTTGGAATGTCCTCAACTCTGATCTTCAACTGGTGATACCCGATCTCAAATCAATCTTGGAAAATACTGAGGCTCCCTGAACCTAGTCAAACAAATCATTGATGCGGGGAATTGGATACTTGTCTCGGATGGTAACTTTGTTCAACTAACGATAATCAACACACATCCGCATTGATCCATCCTTCTTCTTTACAAAAATTACGGGAGTGACCTTAGGGGAGATTCTCAGTCTAATCAAGCCCTTGCTCGGAAAGATTCATACCATTTTTTCAACTCTCTCGAAAGCTCACGCCAGTCTCGCATCGATATGGTGGAACGAAGGGGCGAGTGCCTAGTTCTAGATCAATGCAAAAGTCGATATCATAATTAGGTGTAATACTCAACAAATCAGTAGGAAACACCTCTACAAACTCGCTCACTATAGGCACCGACTTAAGTTACAGAGTGTCAGCATGGGTATCACGAATATAGGCCAAATAGGCCAGACATCCTCTGTCAACTAGCTTCCTGGCTTGAAGAAATGGGATAATCTTCTTCGGGGAGCAACTAGGAGTATCCTTCCACTTGAGTCTTGGAATACCCGACATGGCTAGCGTGACAGTCCAAAATCACGTGATAAGGAGACAACCAACTCATGCCCAAGATAACATCAAAATCTACCATGTCAAGGATCACCAAGTCTACCCACGTACCATAACCCATAAACGTAACTGTACAAGACTGATAGACTCGATCTACCAGTATAGAATCTTCGATCGGAGCAGACACATGAATAGGTACGTCAAGTAAATCACAAACCATATCCAAACCCATAGATAAATATGTGGACGTACAGAGAAAGTGGAAAGTTCGGTCAAATAATACGAAAGCCGCCCCGGTGACGGATCGAAATAGTACTGTGATGACGAGCATTTCGAAGCCGACCTCCGGCTGCCCGAGGGATGGCACAACGTAATAAACCCATCCGCCATCGGTCTGCGAAACTACCGACCGCCCCCCCGATACGACTAGCCCGCCCTACCGGGGATGATGTCAACCTTTATCGGACTGAGACCAACCTCTGCTAGGTTGGGGACTACCTTTACCAAACGAGTGACCACCTCTCCCAAACTGTGCACCGCCTCGACTAGAAGACCCACCCCATCTAAATAATGGCGCTAAAGATCTGGACGTCTGATATGTTGTACTCTGTCCGCTCTGTCTGAGTTGGGGATAATGGATCCTGATATGCCTCGGCTCACCACACTCATAACAAGCTCTGTTAGAAACAACCGAATGAACTGAAGTTAACAAACCATAATACCCTCAATTGTTACACCCCTCGTTTTCGTAATGGTGGAACTTATGATTTCCTAGTTGAGTATGCCTTGGGAATGGAGACCCGAGCCTAAGTTTTAGAGATAGAAAGTATCTTACCCCATGTGCAATGGTACCAGCAGGTATTCCTGGTGATTTACAGGATTAGAGTTGAACGAATCGAAGCGACGCAATCCGAACTGAAGCGGAAAAGTCTGCAGACACCAGTCGTGTTCGACGGGTCATTGAACCTGTCGACGGACCATCGTTATGTAGCGTCGACAGGGTTCCGCAGCCCTGCATTCTGCAGGCGCAGGTCGACGAGCATGTCGACGAACCGTCGACGGGTCATCGACCCTCTCGTCGAACCGGACCACTGAAGCATTTAATTCTCCGAGTATAAAAACATGGTCCACGACTTTGTGCCTTATTTCTCTCTTTCCCAGATCAGAAAACCCTAATATTATGCTCTCCCAACATTTATGGCATAATAGTGAAGATTTGACAAGACCTGGTGTCACGACCCGACTAGGGGGCCGCGACGAGCACCCTGTGCTACCCCACCCGGGTACCCCTTATCATATAATCACATAATATCTAGGTGAGCCATAATCGTTTCATGCATAATAATTATACACCGTAATAGTTCCGTTGGACAACAGTCATCATATATCACATCACGGGCATCTGTGCCACAACAACGTACATGGCCGACGAGGCCAGCAAAATGATATACAAAAATATAGGCCGACGAGGCCAGACACATCTATCCACATACACGTGACTACGAGCCTCTAAGAGTATGACATATCATATTAGCGGGACAGGACCCCGCTATGCCCATAATTATGTACACAAAAGAATAAGTACCCAAAAGCTATGGCTCCGAATGAGATGGAGCCTCGCTATGAAATCTACGAACAAGCGACTATGAGTCCAATCTGTCTCCCTCGTGCACACACGGGGCATGACGCGGCGTCCACAAACAAAAGGACGCGTATTTAAGAATGTACCGAGTATGTAAAGCATGATTTACACTCGATATAGGAGCATAATAAGCAACATACGAAATAGCAAGATAGGGAGGCAACAATATCATCATCATATCACTTACTTACATACGTAGCCCTTCGTATTCCATAATAGTAACCGTACCTCTTTCGTATTCGTTCTCATGTACATGCACTCGCCTTCATTTCTTTACAAAGTCTTTTCACATTCATATTCATATTATATGCAAAATCATATCGTATACATAGCATTTACATAGCGTACCTGACCACATAGGATCGGGGTTTCGTATCTACTTGGCCAGCCAAGGCTCAAGGTGGCATCTACCTGGCCCTACCGGGGCTTCAGGGTTGTATCTACCTGGCCCTACCAAGGCTTCAGGGTTATATCTACCTGGCCTTACCAAGGCTTCAGGGTTATCCGGACCATCTGCAGAGGTGTGCGCGCGTTTCGTAATCGTACACATACTTTATACATATATTCGTATACATATATTCTTATACATATGCTCTTATACACATATTCCTACCCGGCATCACAAGCTCGGGGACTTATTATAGCCCTTCATAGGCACCCATACATATAATGGCTCGTAGGCATCTTTGACATCATTCTTCCTTTGTCATTATACTAACATCAACACTACCGTTACATCTACATTATAGACTTGCTAGTCATATGAGGAACTTTGGTCAAGTAATAGTACATATCAGGGATCGTGAGCTTATGAGCTCGGAATGTCAACCAAGTAGGCACAACATACTCATATAGAGGAATAAGAATTTGGCCAAGAACCATGCCTTATGAAAGAAGGGTTAGCCTTACATACCTTTTTGTCGCACTATTCTATGCTCGTACGACTCCTTCCGATGATAGCGTTTAAACCTTCATTAATATCATAACAATGGCCATTAGTCATACACATTATGCTCTCTATCTAGGTTTCTCAATTTGCTTCTAATCTACCCATAATCATGGTCATAATGCCCAACTTCATCCATTCGTCTAAAGTGTCTAGTTCATGTTCTTAACACCATTTATAACACATTTATATCACAACCCAACAACATTCATGATTCAATTCCAACTATGCCTAAAAAACGTCACTATTCATCATTCACAACCCATTTTGTTATTCTCTTATAATGACCAAGTATTTCAACTCCCAAATACCTTAAACAACATATAAATATCATGAATCTTACCTTAGATGCTTTAGGAATAAGCCTTGTTGCTAATACTCTCTCTTTGAGCCAAAACCCTAGTTTTTCTCCATTTGGATTTCTTGGCTTGGATGATCTTTGATGATTTCCTTTACTCTTGATCCACTTATTTAGTGTTGTTGATCCTCAATTATCCTTGAAAACTTGTGTAATAAATGTAGAGAGAGATTCTAGAGAGAAGTAGTGAAATGATGAAAATGAAATAAACAAGTCTTGGTCCTTATATTGAATGACTTGAAAATCTGTGCTGGGGGAACAGTGGTCGTCCATGGAGGTTTACGGTCCGTATTCCACTTTATGGACCGTCCCTCGTGGTCGTCTTTAAGCTTAAGAGTGAAAATCAAACCTTGGCAACATGCATGGTGATTTACGACCATGGTTTACCGCCGTAAATCTAACTGCGTCCGTCCGCAGGTCGTATTTAACCATTTCTACCGCGTAAAGTTGAAGTTTTTCATGGCGCATTACGACCTCAGCCTTACGGACCGTATACCAGCCTTACGGTCCGTATTTGCACTTTACGACCCCTTTGCGATTTCAAAACCTCGCAACTTTTCATATTTCCAAGA
This sequence comes from Lycium ferocissimum, assembly GCF_029784015.1. Classification (NCBI taxonomy): domain Eukaryota; kingdom Viridiplantae; phylum Streptophyta; class Magnoliopsida; order Solanales; family Solanaceae; genus Lycium; species Lycium ferocissimum. The sequence continues at coordinate 8,259 of NW_026720437.1, forward strand.
CTTTTCGTTCTAATCGTCCTCATCCATTTTCATGCATTACTAGCTCATTTACTTACATTGCCCATGAAGCATTATACACTCGCACTCCTCGCACTCATCACTAGTTCGTCCGCTTGCGTACCAACGGGAAATTTTCCGAGGTGTAACACCTGGACCCCGTAAACCCAAGCTTGTGAAGAAGAAGGTTGTTCCTAGGGTTTCTCCAAGGATGGGAAGCCTAGGGATTTGAAGTTAAAGTGATTCTTGGAATTCTTGACCCCTCAAGGTATGTAAATGATTCCTACCCTTGTATTTGAGTTTTCTATCAAGAGCTTTAGTGATTCTAGGTAAAGAAAGGGTATTTGTGGAAGTGATAGATCGATGAAGACCAAGGTAGTGACATGAGACTATTTTAAATAAATGATTAGGGATGGATTTACGTGTATTTGGATATATATAGGCGCTATCATTGTAAGCTTATAAAGGAGATGGTCATCTATGATTCGTTAAGCTTTATACATGCTTGGGGATGATTAGTAAGCAAAACAAGTAGCCTAATTAAGGCTTATGTTATCTTAATTGTAGATTTACAAGTTCAAGAAGAAGAAGTTGGGCGATTTGATATACGTCAAGGTATGTTAAGGTTATTCCTTCTTTTTCTTGGCATGATCCTGTGATATGAACCGATAAACAAGTAAGAGAGTTTCCATATTACTCTATTCTTATAAGTACTAAGAGAAATATAGTTGATGTTTCCATACCCCGGCCATGGTATTTTCCCCATCTACAGATCTTATGATTTCCTGTCCTAGTAGTACTTGTTTAGTAAGGCCTATGAAGAGGCAAATTGTCATCATATTATTGAGAATCCTGTTGTTCAGTCTTACTTGCATTATGCATTCACTTTCAGTCCTTAGAGGTACAGTAAAAGGCACACTTGAAAGGGGGGTGAAGGTGTGACCTATGATATTACGTTCTATATGTGAAAGGCACACTTGACAGGGGGTGAAGATGTGGCCTATGAGTGGACCATGAGTGGCCTATGATGTTGGAGTATATACATGAGAAAGGCACACTTGACAGGGGGTGAAGGTGTGGCCTGTGATGTGATGATGAGGTGTGTACCTACTAGTTATATATATACGCATGTCCATACTTTCGCATACGCATTAGTCGGATTGCGGACTTATATACTAGTTCATACAGATTTATACAGATAGTCATTTCAGCTTATGAGTTCAGATCTTATTCATGATTTCTGTACATATTTATACATGTTGTCTTTATGCCTTACATATTCATTACATTTTCCGTACTGACTCCCCGTTGCTCGGGAGGCTGCGTTCATACACGTAGGTACAGGTAGACAGAAAGGTTGTCCGGCTTAGTAGGACCCTTATATAGCAGCGATCAGTGCACTCCATTCGATCCGGAGTTGCAGTCTATTTTGGTAGGCCATTCTTTTGGGATGTATATAGATGGGTACGACGGGGCCCTGTCCCGTCCTTTTGTCACACCCCGACCTTACTAGGGTGTGATGGGCACCCGACCCTCCTCAGAGTCGAGCGAACCCTTAAACGTTCGCGTTAATAAAAACCCGTCATTTCAAAAAAATTTTGAAGAAACATGAAACTTTTCAAACAATAATCATTATACGTAAGTACATACTCCTTTAACATTTACAAATCATTCGCACTTCCCGACGCGCTATCCACGGGACATGTTCGCAAAGTCTCTAACATATGCTAAATGGGTGACACGAACACTTGACTCGGCAACACTCCGAACCGAGGTGTGGAGCTCGCCAATCCCGCGAGGACAACTTCTAGCAAGTCTTCTCTTCATCTGGGTGTACCTGCGTGGCATGAAACGCAGCCCCCCGAAGAAGGAGGGTCAGTACGGAATATGTACTGAGTATGTAAAGCGATTACAAATAACAACCACTGCTCAATTTAGAAGAAAAGAAATCACAATCAAGCTCATTACTCGCATTGAGGAAAATATAAATGTATACATGGGGTCCTAGAACAATCCTTAAGTAAATAATACAAATAAACACACATTCCTTGAGCAAAGGATGCAACCTAACCCGTGTGTCGCCTCCGACAACCAATGAAAATAGTCCCTTCGGACGGCCGCTTTAATGGCGCAATAATAATGATGGCCCCTTCGGGCATATGTCACACTATGGCATAATGATAATATATAATAATAACAATAATAATAATAATAATAATAGTAATAATAATAATAATAATAATCCCCCTTCGGGTGCGCGGTCCGACATACGTCTATCCCGGCCCCATCGGACATATATATATATATATATATATTTTTCCCGGGCATGCCGGTCCGACATACGTCTATCCTGGCCCCATCGGACATGCGAAGGCATCCTAGCCGCCCGGGCATGCCACTTTCGTGACATACGGCTATCTGGTCCCATCGGACATGCCACTAAATTTCGTGACATACTACTAATCCTAGCCCGCTTCGGGCATAATGATAATAATGATGAGATATCGCACCCCCTTCGGAGTGGTTTTGAAAAGTTTAAATAACAAAATCTCACACCCCCATCGGAAGTGGTAATGAGTGGTTTTAGAAAAGCCTTGAAAATAATATATCACACCCCCTTCGGAGTGGTTTTAAAAAGCTTTAGAAAATAATATATCACACCTTTTCCATAGTGGTTTTAAGAAAGCTTTAGAAAATAATATATCACACTCCCTTCGGAGTGGTTTTGGAAAGTTTTATAAAATGTCACATATATTCGGAGTGGTTTTGGAAGTTTCAAGAATGAATGATGTTCGATTACATTGTGCAAGTTACGGACGTTTGAGCATTTTTCCAACAAGATTTAAGGATTCTAGTTCAATCGCCTTTGAGGGAATAGTGCTCCATTTCGTTAATCGGATTTCATAATAATAACCCCCGAGGCTCAAATTCAAGCCTAGTATACCTAGGACATGCCAAAAGAAGGAGAGGATAGCTTCACATACCTTTCGGACGTCTTATGCTCGTTGATCTCGAATCCCGTTTCGCCCAAAATTTGCAAATGGTCATGTTTACCAATTGTCAATAGTAAACCTTTATGCCTTCAACTCTTCCATTCTTCACTTGTCTACAAAAATTTGGGCAGCATCTCCTCTGTAAATACACCATCGAGAATTATGGCTCGGCCCAAATTCAATAACAATCCGAGAATGGAACTCGGCCACATTATCACAGCAACAATGCCAACAACATCAATATTCAATTACAAAACATTCTAACATTAGTAACCTTCATCTCTACAAAAACAATTCCAACACATTTTCCTTCTTTCAAATGCATCAAGTATAACAACAATTCTATATGTTAACAACATCATTACCATCAACACAAGAAACTATATTGAAATCACACTATGTTCTAAATCAGCCCACAACCATTATGACTTCCATTTGGATAATCAAACCTTCATTTTCATCACATAATCCACAACAATTAACAACCAAAATATTACATAATATGAGCTCAACAAGCTCCACCGAAAACAGCCCTTACATGGCCAAACTCCAACATTGAAGGTTTCATAATTTTCCATTCATTCCAACATACTATAACAACCAACATGTCAATTAGAATTGATTCTTCACTTCTAAACATACAACACATATGCACGGCCAATCTCAACAAACATGACTCAACTTCAACATCCATATTTCCATGATTTTTATTCTTTTCCATGCAATATAACACGTCCAAGGCTAGCCACAAGACATGCAAAAGAGAATTGAATCATACCTTTTCCTCTTACTATCTTCATGCTCGGCTAAGCTTGTCTTTACAAAACAAGTGGTTCCTTCCTTCCAACAACTACTCCACAAGATAAAGGGCCTTCCATTTAGTCACAAACTAGAAGAAAAATAATTTTCCATGACCACCTTTTCCCTTGGTTCGCCCCCGCCTACAACCCTTCCTCTCTTCTCTCCATCTTGTTCTTTCTTCTATTCTCTCCAAGTTTCTTGAATTAAAATGATGAATTGTGTCTTATTTCATCACTTATACATATATATATATTGATACACAAACCATACCAAGGGTGCCACATGTCCCTCCCTTTGGACGTTTTTTTCTCCTTCTTTCTTTATTTTTCTAGAATTTTCTTGCATGAAATTGATAAAGATGATTTAATTATCATCTTATACTTACCATATATAATGCACATGTGGCCCTATGGCCCACTCCACCTCTTTCTCATTTCATGAAATTTCTAAATTTTTTTTTCCATAATGCACTCTTGGTCCCAAATCTTTTCCTTAATGCTTCCTTCCAACAAAATCATAAACCATTTGTCGTAAAACAAAGTCGAGAGATAACCTTGTCCATAATTCTTCGCAACCAACTTAAAAATATTCCGACGTGCGAAATGCGGGATATAACACCTTTCTCTGACTTTATTCCGGTAGAGGACCGGAGACGGTTATATGATAGTCGACTATGTAGCCTTGTCGGCTTATATTCTTTTTTGTACAGTATATATGGCAGCCTAGTTGGCTTGTATTGTTCTTCCGCATGTTATGTTTATATGTATATATAGATTGTACAGAGTTCGGATGTTTCCTCTTTATAAGATTAGTTTGTGCCATTTATGGGCTATTGTTGTTCAGTATGTTTCAGATAAGTGTTTAGGGGTGTTTGGTCGCTAGAGGTCAGACTCCCGTCACGGCTCATCGGTTTGGGTCGTGACAGAAGTGGTATCAGAGCAATTTTGTCCTAGGGTTGTCTACAGACCATGTCTAGTAGAGTGTTGTTTATGGGCGTGTTGTGCACCACGCTTATAAACAGGAGGCTACTGGACATTTTGGATGATGTCATGCTTTCTCTCCTAGATTGTGCGATAGAGCCATGTGTTAGGCGTTCGCTTTCTGATGAATTGTTATGATTTCAACAATGCCTCCCAAGAAAGCTACAGCTGCCCAGAAAGGCAAGAAAGCCACATGAGAGGCCACTTGCCGTACTCGGCAGGCCATTAGGGCTCAGGCTGAGGTTCAGAGTGAGAGCTAATATGAGACATCGCTTAAACTGTCTCCAGCACCCGTCCCAGTTCTTTAGCCAGATGCACCAGGCCAGGATGTGCGGGATGCTGTTCAGTTATTGACCAGATTAGTAGCCGCTCAGGCTCAGCGGCAGGGAGCTGGTAGTTCGAGGGTTAAGACCTTCCTTGAGTTAGATCCTCCAGAATTTTCAGTGATAAAGCAGAATATGGATCCCCAAGATTTCATTGATGGTATGCAGAGGACTTTGAGGGTTATGCATGCAAGTGAGGTTGAGTCGATGGAGTTAGCTTCGTATAGACTTCGCGATATTGCAGTACAGTGGTATCAGACTTGGGAGTTGTCTAGGGGAGAGAGTGAGGTTGAGTCGATGGAGTTAGCTTCGTATAGACTTCGCGACATTGCAGTACAGTAGTATCAGACTTGGGAGTTGTCTAGGGGAGAGAGTGCTCCTCCAGCTGTGTGGCGAGAGTTCGCGGATGCTTTTATCCGCTATTATTTGCCTCCTGAGGTCAGGCGAGCCCGAGCAGACAAATTTCTACGTATTGAGCAGGGAAGCATGAGTGTCCAAGAGTATTGTGTGTATTTCGATTCTATGGCTAGGTATGCCCCGTCCATGGTGGCTGAGATGGAGGACAGAGTTCACCGTTTTGTGGCTGGTTTAGGGCCACATTTGATAGATGCTTGTACGCTGCTCGCATTACAACTGTGCATGGATATCTCGTATACAAGCATATGCACGAGAATACGGAAGATCGCAAGCGTCGAGGGGGGAGAATGAGGCGTTCAGGCCATGGTAAGAGGGCTAGATCTTTCGACATTGGAAGTGAGTCCAGGGGAGGACAGAGGCAACAACATTCCCAGTATTCATATAGTGCACCTCCGCGGATTTCAGGCCCGAGGTTTGATTGGCCTTCTTATTCCGGAGCGGCCCAGAGTTCTAGAGAATTAGTCTCCCAGTACAGACCAGAGTCAAGACAGATGAGACCACCCTTACCACGGTGTGCCCAGTGTGGTAGGTTACATGTCGAGCAGTGCCGATTGGGATCCAATGCCTGTTATTCTTGTGGCCGACCAGGTCATGTGATGAGGAATTATCCGTTAGGAGGTGGCATGGGCACCTTTGTTCGGCCCTACGGGGTCTATAGCCGGTTCTTCTTCTTACACGTGCGCCCTTCAGGGCAAGTTTTTCAGATGCCAACAGGGCGAGGTAGAGGGAGGAGTGGCGCATCCAGCTAGAGCGGTCCTTAGCACCGCGTGTATACATTGGCTGGTAGACAGGACCGCGAGACGTCTCTTGATATTGTTACAGGTATATTATCAGTTTCCTCCTATGATGTGTATGCATTGATCGATCCAGGTTCCACTTTATCATATGTTACTCCATTTATCTCTGGTAAGTTCGGGATAGAACCCGAGTCGATTAAACCATTTGAGGTGTCTACGCCAGTTGGCGATCCGGTTATAGCTAGGCGAGTATATCGGGACTGTGTTGTTATAGTTTATGATCGGCACACTGTAGCGGATTTGATTGAGTTAGATATGATTAATTTCGACGTTATTATGGGCATGGACTGGTTAGCTTCTTGTTATGCTAATGTTGATTGCAGAACAAAGATAGTTCGATTTCAGTTTCTCGGCGAGCCAGTCCTAGAGTGGAAGGGTAATGCTGCTTCGCCGAGGGGCAGGTTTATTTCCTACCTTAAGGCAGAGAAGATGATCAGAAAAAGGTGTATTTTTCACCTAATTCGAGTTCAAGATGTGCAAGCAGAGTCACCGACTCTTCAGTCTGTCCCTGTGGTTAATGAGTTCCCAGAAGCATTTCCAGATGAGCTTCCAGGCATTCCCCCAGAGAGGGAGATCGATTTTGCCATTGACCTATTGCTAGACACTCAGCCAATATCTATTCCTCCTTATAGGATGGCACCTACGGAGTTGAAGGAATTGAAGGAGCAGTTGAAAGATTTGCTTGAGAAGGGCTTTATTAGGCCTAGTACATCACCGTGGGGAGCACCGGTGTTATTTGTGAGAAAGAAGGATGGCTCTTTGCGAATGTGTATTGATTACAGGCAATTGAATAAGGTGACTGTAAAGAATAAGTATCCACTCCCGAGGATTGATGATTTATTTGATCAGTTGCAAGGTGCCAAGTATTTCTCGAAGATAGACTTGAGGTCAGGATACCACCAGGTTAGGGTGAAGGAAGAAGACATTCCGAAAATGGCATTTCGGACTAGATATGGCCACTATGAGTTCCGTGTTATGTCGTTCGGGCTAACTAATGCCCCAGCCGTATTCATGGAATTGATGAATCGTGTGTTCAGGCCCTTTTTTAGATTTGCTCATGATTATGTTCATAGATGATATTATGGTCTATTCGCCGTCAGAGGCCGATCATGCAGAACATCTGCAGGCAGTGCTTGGGATTCTCCGAGGTAAAGAGTGGTATGCTAAGTTTTCTAAGTGTTAGTTTTGGTTGAACTCCGTTGCTTTTCTGGGTCACATTATTTCAGAATAAGGTGTTAGAGTGGATGCTCAGAAGATTGAGGCTGTGAAGAATTGGCCAAGGCCCATGGCACCAACGGAGATACGTAGTTTCTTGGGCTTGGCAGGTTACTATAGAAGGTTTGTAGAAGGATTTTCCTCTCTTTCAGCCCCATTGACCAAATTGACTCAGAAATCAGTTAAGTTCCAATGGACAGACGCTTGTGAGCAGAGTTTTCAGACGTTGAAGGATAAGCTAACTTCAGCACCAGTTTTGACTCTTCCAGAAGGAGCAGATGGCTATGTGGTATATTGTGATGCTTCAGGTGTTGGATTGGGCTGTGTATTGATGCAACACGGTAAGGTTGTCGCCTATGCTTCTAGGCAGTTGAAGAAGCACGAGAAGAATTATCCAACCCACGATCTTGAGTTGGCAGCAGTGATTCATGCCTTGAAGATATGGAGGCACTACTTGTACGGTGTCCATGTTGATATCTATACTGATCATAAAAGCCTCCAGTACATCTTTACGCAGAAGGATTTGAACTTGCGTCAGAGGTGATGGTTAGAGAGGTTAAAAGATTATGATGTGGACATTCTATATCATCCCGGGAAGGCTAATGTGGTAGCTGATGCCCTCAGTCATAAATCTATGGGTAGCTTGTCTCACGTATCGCCAGAGAGAAGAGAAATGGTTCGTGAGGTTCATCGATTGGCTAGCCTCAGAGTTCGATTGCTAGACTCAGGTGATGCAGGAGTTACTGTTCAAGACACAGCGGTATCATCCTTGGTAGTTGAGATAAAGGAGCGTTAGTACGAGGATCCTGTTCTAGTTCATTACCGAGATACAACACCTCAGAAAGAAAAGACACCCTTTGTGATCACAGGTGATGGGGTACTCAGATATCGAGGTAGATTGTGTGTCCCTAGTGTTGCAGGACTCCGTCAGCAGATTATGGGGGAGGCACATTACTCCCGCTATTCTATTCACCCAGGCTCAACAAAGATGTACCATGATCTCAAGGAAGTTTATTGGTGGGATGGTATGAAAAGAGATATAGTAGAATTTGTCGCTCAGTGTCCAAATTGTCAGCAAGTCAAAATAGAGCACCAGAAGCTCGGAGGTCTATTGCAGGCTATGGAGATTCCGACATGGAAGTGGGAGGTAATTAATATGGACTTTATTACAGGGTTGCCCCGTACTCAGCGGAAGTGTGATTCGATATGGGTCATAGTTGATAGGCTCACAAAGTCAGCTCATTTTCTGCCTGTCAGAACTACTTATGCAGCCGAGGATTATGCGAGGCTTTATCTTAAGGAGATTGTACGACTCCATGGTGTTCCTTCAGCCATTATTTCAGATAGGGGAGCACAGTTCACAGCCAGATTTTGGAAGTCTTTCCAGCAGGGATTGGGGACTCAGGTGAGTCTTAGCACCGCATTCCACCCGCAGACGGATGGGCAAGTAGAGCGTACTATACAGACCCTTGAGGATATGCTTAGAGCTTGTGTGCTTGACTTTCAGGGCAATTGGGAGGATCATTTGCCTCTTATCGAGTTCGCATATAACAACAGTTACCATTCCAGTATTCAGATGGCTCCTTATGAGGCCTTATATGGGCGGAGGTGTAGATCGCCCATAGGATGGTTTGATATTGGGGAGAATCAGTTACTAGGCCCAGACTTAATTCAGCAAGCAGTTGATAAGGTGAAAGTGATTAGAGAGAGATTGCTAACAGCTCAGAGCCGACAGAAATCCTATGCGGATAATCGGCGACGTAAGCTAGAGTTCAAAATGGGCTGCTGGGTGTTCCTGAAAGTTTCGCCTATGAAGGGAGTGATGAGGTTTGGTAAGAAGGTAAGTTGAGCCCTCGATATATTGGGCCATATAAGATCATTCGTATAGTGGGTACAGTGGCATATGAGCTAGAATTGCCTTCTGAGTTAGAATCGGTACATCCAGTATTTCATGTATCAATGCTTCGTAAGTGTATCGGAGATCCTTCAAGAGTTGTACCAGTGAATGATATCCAGGTGACCGAACAGTTATCATACGAAGAGACTCCAGTGGCTATATTGGACAGACAGGTCCGTCGGTTGCGAACAAAGGATGTAGCCTCCGTTAAAGTCTTGTGGAGGAATAAGAATGTTGAAGAAATGACTTGGGAAGCGGAAGAAGCGATGAAGATTAAGTACCGCATTTGTTCCCGGCGATAAGGAGGTGCGATCGAGGCATCACTTTTCTCAGGTATTATTTCATTTCAGTTATCGTGATTGGTCGTGTGGGGCCATAGTATTGTATGTGATAGTATGTGTCCCTGTGAGGCATTATTTTGGGTTGTTACGTACAGGACGGATTGATATAAGTACAGGGAAAACTATGCCAAAATTCTTATAACCCAGGATTTTTGTTTCGAACATTCGAGGGCGAATGTTCCTAAGGGGGAAAGGATGTTACACCCCTCGTTTTCGTAGTGGTAGAACTTATGATTTCCTAGTTGAGTATGCCTTGGGAATTGAGACCCGAGCCTGAGTTTTGGAGATAGAAAGTGTCTTACCCCGTGTGCAATGGTACCAGCAGGTATTCCTGGTGATTTACAGGATTAGAGTTGAACGAATCGAATCGACGCAATCCGAACTGAAGCGGAAAAGTCTGCAGACACTAGTCATGATCGACGGGTCGTCGAACCTGTCGACGGACCGTCGTTGTACGGCGTCGATAGGGTTCCGCAGCCCTGCATTCTGCAGGCGCAGGTCGACGAGCACGTCGACGGACCGTCGACACGTCGACGGGTCGTCGACCCGCTCGTCGAACCGGACTACTGAAGCATTTAATTCTCCGAGTATAAATACATGGTCCACGACTTTATGTCTTATTTATCTCTTTCCCAGATCAGAAAACCCTAATATTTTGCTCTCCCAACATTTATGGCATAGTAGTGAAGATTTGACAAGACCCGGACCCCGTAAACCCGAGCTTGTGAAGAAGAAGGTTGTTCCTAGGGTTTCTCCAAGGATGGGAAGCCTAGGGATTTAAAGTTAAAGTGATTCTTGGAATTCTTGACCCCTCAAGGTATGTAAATGATTCCTACCCTTGTATTTGAGTTTTCTATCAAGAGCTTTAGTGATTTTAGGTAAAGAAAGGGTATTTGTGGAAGTGATAGATTGATGAAGAGCAAGGTAGTGACATGAGACTATTTTAAAGAAATGATTAGGGATGGATTTACGTGTATTTGGATATATATAGGCGCTATCATTGTAAGCTTATAAAGGAGATGGTCATCTATGATTCGTTAAGCTTTATACGTGCTTGGGGATGATTAGTAAGCAAAGCAAGTAGCCTAATTAAGGCTTATGTTATCTTAATTGTAGATTTACAAGTTCAAGAAGTAGAAGTTGGGCGATTTGATATACGTCAAGGTATGTTAAGGTTATTCCTTCTTTTTTTTGGCATGATCCTATGATATGAACCGATAAACGAGTAAGAGAGTTTCCATATTACTCTATTCTTATAAGTACTAAGAGAAATATAGTTTTGATGTTCCCGTACCCCGGCTATGGTATTTTCCCCATATACAGATCTTATGATTTCCTATCCTAGTAGTACTAGTTTAGTAAGGCCCATGAAGAGGCAAATTGTCATTATATTATTGAGAATCCTGTTGTTCAGTCTTACTTGTATTATGCATTCACTTTCGCTTAGAGGTAGTGAAAGGCACACTTGATGGGGGTGAAGGTGTGACCTATGATATTACGTTCTATATGTGAAAGGCACACTTGACGGGGGTGAAGGTGTGGCCTATGAGTGGTCCATGAGTGGCCTATGATGTTGGAGTATATACATGAGAAAGGCACACTTGACAGGGGGTGAAGGTGTGGCCTGTGATGTGACGATGAGGCGTGTACCTACTAGTTATATATATATATACACATGTCCATATATTCCGACATACAGATTCAGCCAAATGCAGACAGATACTAGTTTATACAGATTTATGCAGATAGTCATTTCAGCTTATGAGTTTATATCTTATTCATGATTTTTGACATATTTATACATGTTGTCTTTATGCCTTACATATTCAGTACATTTTTTGTACTGACTCTCCGTTGCTCAGGGGGCTGCGTTTATGCCCGCAGGTACAGGTAGATAGGGAGGTGGTCCGGCTTAGTAGGACCCTTATACAGCAGCGATCAGTGCACTCCATTCGATCCGGAGTTGTAGTCTATTTTGGTAGGACATTCTTTTGGGATGTATATAGATGGGTACGACGAGGCCCTGTCCCGTCCTTTCTACAGCTTTATTCCAATAGAGGTCTATAGACAGTTGTATGCAGTAGTCAGATGATGTTGCCTTGTCGGCTTATATTCTTTTGTGTACAATATATATGGCAGCCTAGCTGGCTTGCCCTGTTCTTCCGCATGTTATGTTTATATGTATATACAAATTGTACAGAGTTCGGATGTTTCCTCTTTATGAGATTAGTTTGTGCCATTTATGGGCTATTGATGTTCAGTATGTTTCAGATAAGTGTTTAGGGGTGTTTGGTCGCTAGAGGTCAGACTCCCATCACGGCTCATTGGTTTGGGTCATGACATCAATTATATGAAAATCGGGAATAAGAACCTTCGATTGACTATCCTAAAGAGAAACGGCTGGGCCATGAAGGACACCCAACCGATGTCTGAATAGTTGACTGAATCGAGTAATCGGAGTATAATTGGGAACTCTACCCATAATGGCCCTTCCCTCTAAATGATGTACCACTGAAACTGCCCTCTCTCAAACTTACCATGACCCTGCTGCCTCACTGACTCGAATGAAGTGACATGATCCACCACCTTCTAAAATGTAGCTCCTGTGGTCACTAACTATAGAGCCGCCAACTTCAACGGAACATTCAACCCTTTAACAAATCTCCGCACTCTCTCCGCCTCTGTAGGGAGCAACTGAAGCTCATATCTAGACAAGGAATGGAAGCGAGCCTCATACTCAGCAACAAATAGCTCTCTCTACTACATGTCATTGAACTCGTCCCGTCCTCTGTCCCTCAAAGTACGCGGGATGTACTTCTCTTAGAAGACCTAATAAAACTTGGTCCATGATAACGGAGGCAACTCAGCTGGCCTGCACTCGATGTAAGAGCTCCACCAAAACTTGGCACCACCCATCAACTGGAAGGCCACATAATCTACTCTATGTGTCTCCACTGCCCTAAATTTGTAGAGCCTCTAATGATAATCAATAATAAACTCACAGGTGCCCTCCTACTAAGTGCCATAGAAACAGGGAGGCTTCATTTTAGTGAATCTCCCAAATAAGTCATGCTCCTCGTGGGTCATCACTCGACCTGCTACGGGTGTGGGAAAGAAATCTATTGTAGGGACGTCATCCATACAGGGAGCCAAAATCGCAGCTGGCTATGCCCCTAGAACACGAAACCTCTCTAGAATCTGGTTAGCCAATCTAACTTCCTGATCATCCGATGTACTTGGTAGAACAACTGCCTGGGTCAACCCCTCAAGCAGGTTTCGCATTTGAACCAAAGCATCAGAAAGTACTGGAGTGGAAATAATATCGAGCTGAGCTGGCTGATGCTGGCCCCAACTCCTTCTCATTGAAGGCCTTGTCTTGATCATCCATCGGTGGCTAGGAAGACAAAGATCTAGCTCGGGCTTAACCAGCCACGGGTGCCTTGCCCCTAGCTAGTGCTTCCCCTCTACTTCTACCATGACCACAACCACAACCTTTAGCTCGGCCCCTACCACATACCACGGCTCTGGCGGCCGGCACATGCTTCTCATCGATCACAGCTCTACCAAACATGCACACCATCTATGAGAGAATAGATGGAGAAATCGGATACCCATTTGAACCAACGTGCCCTGTAGCCTCTCAAGATAAGTATAGATGCCTCCGTACCGATCCATAAGACTCTACAAGACATGTTCTTGTACTTGTATGATCGATGAAATCGCTCTCTGATACCAACTTGTCATGACCCAAAATCACGGCCATGATGACACCCACACTAAACCCTCTGGTAGGTGAACCATCCCCTTAATCAACACTTAATCAATTTACGAAATAGATATAATTCAGATAAACAAACATTTTATAAGTCTTAAACTATACCATAAGTACTTAAAGTGCATAATACTAAGTCTATTACATCTTTTCCCAAGGATTTGAAGTCACAATACAAGAACTTCTAATCTTAACCAGTCTAGGAATCAATACAAATGTCTGAACATAAGAAATACTGTCTAAGGATAGAAATAGAGAATGATAAAGATAAGATCCAGGGCTACCGGCTGGCAGGTGGCTCACCCCTCAGATCTCAAGTAGGAATCCTCGAGGCTAGAATCAGGGTCTGGATGACGAACCTGGCTCAGACTCTGCACTCAGAAAAAGTGCAGGAAGAGTAATATCAGTACAACACAAGTACTGGTAAGCATCATAAGCCGACTAAGATTAGCAAATACATATGAAATACATAAATCAACGAATAAAACAGATAAGACAGTCAACAATAATCTATAGACATAGTAAATCTCAACAAACTTTGGTCATAGCCTAGGTTTAAGCTACTAATCCACAAGTCCGCCAAGTTTCTAAGAATCACTTAACAACATGGAACAACTCAAATGCATCACCAACAAGATTATGATAAGGTAATGTGCAACACAATGACAAGAAGTACAATACATTGGGATGCAATACAATGCAATGAATCGTGATACCATGACCAATAGATCAAATCTATACACACATACTATAAGCATTTGTCCCATCAATAGTCATGACCAATGGTGGACCCACAACGTCCATGTACTAGTCACTCTAGGACAGACCTCGAAACGTGACTCGCCATTTCAAAACAAACCTCGGATGTGGCCTGCCACTATATGCTAGGTACAGACCTCGGACTATAGCAATAATAGTGTTATGTCTCTTTTTCCTCTTTTCTTTCACTTCATATACATTTCCATAGGACTCTTATCATATATAAGTGTATGAATGCAAGACATAAGGAATCATGAGAAATCAATGCCAAGTAATACGAATGAAAATCATAAATCTTACAACTTTTTGACAATTAGTAAGCATCATCACAACAATTAAGGCTAGCGTAGCTCGCATAATCACAACCACGCTGTCAGGTACAATACATGTTATTAATTGCGTAAAGTACGGCGGCAAGCCCAAATAATCAGAAATCATGCCAACCTAATTGGAATATACCTCCACGCCACACCGAAGGCCTATTATGCTTTCCTTGTCAATAATTATATAACACATACGATTTGCTAATTGAAGTTTACAAAACATGTTCAAAGCCTTGTTAAATATAACAATTAATTTGATCCACGTTACAAGATATATATTGCTATGCTTTTGAAAAACCCCCAACCCCGATCCCAAATAAAATGGGAAATTGTATTCAAAATAATCTAACCCATAGTGGAATATAAGTATCATCAAATTCACTAGGGCAAACCCCCAATTCCCTTCAATCCTATTATCATTAAAGGACTAGAATGTTAACTAGGTGAAATTAATAATTTAAAATAGGAACTTATATAACAACTATGAAATCAATTGGTCTCAACTCAAAATATTAATTTATGAAACCTAGCCTCATTTTAGGACTTAAGATATTTTTGGTTTCTGAAATTTTCACCCCCGTAGAAACTACGCAGGTCGGTCCTCACTTAAATGGTCAACCCGCCATGGTGGCACTACGCTTTTGTTATAGCCCGTCAACGTTGGGAGATAATGGTGAGAAGTTAAGGAAGGCTATGTTCCAAAATTATTTCACTCTTAATAGGTTATGAGTATTAATTATGGACATTGGTAGTATGGAAATATTGTGAGGGGCTAAGGGCGAAAGAGAAATTCGCAAAATGGGCCTTGGAGATAATGCGGGAGGTTAGGGACAAAATGGTAATATTGAGAAAAGTCGAGGTAAACGGGAATTTCACACAAGCTTGAATATTCCAAAAAGGACATGTGAGGAAAAAAAAATATATATATATATATAGATGACAAAATAAATCTTTGCTATGGAAAGTAAGAAAATTCTAGAAAAAAAAAAAGAAGAAAAGAGGAAGAAAAAACTAGAGACCTCACACAATATATATATATATATGTGTGTGTGTGCTTTTTAATTCAAGAAAGTGGAAGAGAAAGAGAGCAAACAAAACAAAAAAAAAAAAAGAGAAGGGAGAGGTTCGGCCATGGTTGGCCCTTGGAGGAATAAGTAACATGGTCCAAAAATTGTTTTCTTTCACTACTAAATGGAAGGTTCTCTACAACATGAAGTGTTCATTGGAGCAAGAAAAATCTATATTCATATAAGTGACAAGTTTTTAAGTGAAGAATCAAGGAAGAAAGGTAAGAATTCATTTCCTCTTGATGTTATGGATGTTTGTGCATGTTGTTGAGTATGGTAGAGTGAAGAAAATAGATGGGGGCGTCGTGTGGTATGTGGTTAAGTGTGTAGTGTATTGTATAAATGTGATGAATGGATTTTATTTAGTATTTCGATTGTTGTTGTTGTCATGGATAAATTGTATATGTGGTAATGTCAAGAAATGAATGAAGTTCATAGAAGAACAATGTTGAAGTTGGGCCGTGCATGTGTGACATGGTATGGAGAGAATGGACTAATTTTATGTAATGTGTTTGTTGTTGATGTTATGTATAGAAATGGATGGAAATGTATCAAAATATGTAAGAAATGGTCATGGTCGAATTATAGGTGTTTTGGTAGGGTAATGTAAATTGATGTTAATAAAGAATAAGTTGCACATGAATGATGATGAAATGTATGGCTATTGTTGAATTGGAAGGTTTCGGATGAAGTAGCATGTTGATTAAATTGTTGGAATATTATGTGAATTAAATTGGATTAAATGGATATTGAAGTGTTGCTAGTATAATGGTTGGTATTGTTGTTAGTTTGTCGGGTTGGATTCCGGGATTGTTGGTTGATTGAAATTAGCCAAGTTGAACTTGGTGGTATGGTGTATTTACGGGAGTGCCGAAATTTTCAAATGATTACTTTAAATTTCAACTTTTAAATGCCCAAATTGACATTTGGTAAATGTGACCAAATCGTAGATTTTGGCGGATTTGCGACTTGGATTTGGAGTAGCAGAAGGAGCAGAAAGAGGTATGTAAGACTTCACTTTCCTTCTTTGGCATGTCTTAGACGTAGTAGGCTTGAATGTGGGCCTTGGGGACAATTCCTTTCCTAGAAACCCGAGATTGAAAGTAGTTACTATTCATTCAGTAGAATTGAAGCAAATGTTCACGGATAGTTGAAGGAAATGTCTAAAAACCTAGAACTTCATAGGGTCCGACTACCCTAAGACTTTCATAAGTAATGTCATGAAAGGTATTATACGTAAATTGTGTACGCCACCTCATTTGAGTCGAGGTGGGCCTACTACTCCTGAGTTTCCTTCCATAGTCCCACTTGGCTTATTTTCGTACTATGATTACGATTTCATAAACGTTATCTTTTTTTTAGCTTCCTTATCTCCAAAAGTACGATGTTCGAAATCCTACGGCATGATTCCTCTTTCCTAGCAGACCATGAATGTTTTCCCACAGAGTGCTTACCTTCAAAGGTTAAAGTTTCCCGATTTCAAAAGTTTTCCTATAACGTGAAAAGGGGAATATTTTATAAGACCCGAAGTAAGGGAATGTTTCCACCATGTCTCTTGTCCTCAAAAGTTATAGTGTGATGATAATACAACGGGCAGCGATCACCGCAGGCGGGCAGTTCAGAAATATGAAAAAGAATGAAGTGTTTTCTATGAAGCGCATAATATGATTTTGATTTCAGAAATTCTAAAACTCATGATTTTAGTGCCACGACGAGATTATCGAGTCTACTTCCATAATTCCATCGAATGGTTCATTGTTGTAAGTCTCATCTCATGAATTGTTCCTTCGAGGTGAGACCTATCGATGATGATTACCTCATAACACAAATCGGAGGTTCCCGACCTTATGTCACTCCGATGAAGTTATAGCTTTTCTTTGGGCTCTCATGCATGCTTTATAATTAATTATGTTTTTAGATATGACACCGTGCCTACATGGCCGGCAAAGCATCACACCGTGCCGTCCAACGGGCGGCGGGCATACACCACCGCGGTGGGCGAGATTACACCCTCGACGCGGAGGATCGGACGCGGGCTTACACACCGTTCCTATATGGACGGGCGATTACACACCGATCAACTTACTTGTATGTTTTTCGAAAGAAATGTTTTTAAAGAAATGTTTTTTTAAAAGAAAGTTAGGCATGCATGGCATCCGCCTATGAGGCATTCAGATGTACAGGTTACTCTCCTATCTCGTGACATGCTCTATATTGTTACTCTGTTATTGTCCATATTTACATTCTTGATTATGTTATCATTTATGTCTTACATACTCAGTACATTGCACCGACCCCTCTTCTTGCAGTGCGTTTCGTGCCGCGGGGCAGGTACACACCCGACCATGAAGATATTCCAAAGAAAGTTGGCAAACTCCATTTGTTCTGGAGTGGCGCCGAGTCGAGCTATGTGATGATGTCTTGTTCGAAGTTAGAGACTTTGCAGACATAGTAGTGGGTTTCGTGAGTCGCCTTTGCATTATGATACAACCCATATTTTATTTGATTTAAAAGCAACAAAGGAATGCAAATCTTATTATGCATACTTGACGTAGAGATCAAGAAAAAAAAATTTAGTACGTAGTAAGAGTCAGCGGGTTCGCTCGGCTCCCAGTATGGGGTCGGGTGCCCATCACACCCTAGTCGGTCAAAAATTCCTTGGCTCGCACTTGTGAACCATCCATCGTAGGAGAGAACCCATAGGTGAAGAAAAACGATCACCGATGCAAAAACACCAACAACTGAACTAGCAAATCCCCAAATTCAAGCTTAACTCTCCGATCCAACACTCGAAACTCACCCGGAACAACCCGAACACAAACCAGATATTCAAACAGATGTAAAAACATGCTACAAACTCACTCATGCCTCAAAATTTACAATAGAGGTCATCTTGACCCGGTCAACCCCCAAAATCTCCAAAGTCAAGTTTTCAACCAAAGACTCAAAACGCTCTCGAGTCCTTCAAAAACCAAACCAGCGACCCCACCAAGTTATAACCGACCCTCCGAACCTCATAGAACTGATGCAATTCCCAAAAAGTTTCATATACACAAAAGTCAACTTTTGGTCAACTATATTTCACTTATTCATCTTAAGGCTTCTAAAATCCTCAACTTTCATCACGAGTCTCCCGAATCTCTCAAGAACCATACCACCCATCCTCGGAGGTCGAAGTTTCTCTAATGAAGCTAAGGGAAGGGTCAAAAGGGGTAAAAGGGTGAAAAGCCTAAACGACCCAACGGGTCGTTACATTAGCGATTTTTGAGAAAATGCCATCATCTTGTCTTTGAAATGAGTCGAGTGCCACTGAGAGTAGCACCCCTAAATTATCAATATCCATTTCCACCTCCCATGGCTATTTATCACAATGTTGTGGCATCTCTTCAAGTGTCATGGATACTTTGAATAAGCTCCGTGGTTGTATGAAAACGAAGTTCAGCATCCCTATTATCGGGGGAAAAGAGTTGGGTTTGCATCACCTCTTTATTGAGGTATCTACTCGTGATGGTAGCTAAAAGGTTCTAGAGGAGAAGAGATTGAAGGAAGTAATATTTGTGTTTAGTTTTCCTTCTACAACCACAAATGCTTCATTTCTCCTTCAGAAACACTATTTGTTATCGCTATTCCACTATGAAAGAGTCTACTATTTCAAGAAAAGGTACTAAAATCCTTCTTCTTTTGATAGCGTGCTTCAATCAGTACCAGAAATCCAAGCTATCATGCCCCAGCCACAGAAGATAGAAACAACATTTCCTATAGCATTATCCACAATGTTTGGTTTCATTGATGAAAAGTTTGACAGTGGATATCTTATTACTGTGAAGATTGGATCTGAAGATTTTAATGGTGTTCTCTATCAAGTTCCAATGAATTTAGTGGTGCAAAATCCAAACCTACCTACTGGAAAAGTAGCATCAACAACCGAGGTTAAATCTGAGGATATATAAATGAAGGAAGAATTAAGCTGATAAACAATAAGAATTACAAGACATAGCAAGGAAAATGTTTTCTTCTTCTAAGAAGTAAAAAATTTATTATGCCCAACTACTGTTTCTTGAAGATGGTTTCAGCTAGTTGAATCTTCATATATTTTGTGGACAAACATACACTTACATTTAGTGAGATGACCGTAGTTTCTACTATATTTTGTGGATGGTATCAAATTGAATGTTTGTATTTTAAATAATTCACTTTCTTTATTTAGGGGATCACGAAGATATCATCATGCTATATTTTTTTAATAATCTGAGATAAGGTGGCACAACGGGTGGAGAAATGAATAGAAGACATCTTGGCTATCAAGCAAAGACCGGACGAACTGTTCTTCGAGTTAGTGGACAAGTTTCAAAGAGAAAGGATGTTGTTGTCTAGAGTTTTAGATAAATGGGCATGTAATGACCCACCAAGTCAATTTGAGCTTTTTGACTCATTTTCCATGAAATACACTTTTCGTAGCTTCATTATGGTATTCATGACTTACGGGGATGGATGGTAAAATTCCCAAGGCAATCGAGTGAGTATCGAATCAACTTTATGAATATTAGAGGTTCTTAAGTTAAGAAAATGAGAAGGGTTGATTTAAGTCAACATCGGGGTAAATGGGGTCTGTCAGAGTTTTGTAATTCCATTAGGTTCAGAAGGTGATTTATCACTTAGTCGATGTAACAACGGGTCAGTCGCCTTGAGAACCGATGTTCTATTTTTTGTGTCGTCTATTCCAGAAGCTTCATAATAATTATTTTGACTTTCTTGCAAAATTTAAAGTCAAACGGATATCATTTGATTCATTTTGTGAGAAGGTTTCATTTTGAAAATTTCGGTACTTAATTATTTGGATTAATTGATTGTTTGGAGAAAATATGCTCTAATTGGCTATCCGAAGATTCTGTTAAATTTGTAATATTATTTGTGACCTGTAGAAATTGACAGAGCTAATTTTAGAGTTCGTTTGACCGGTTTGACAATTAAGTTGGTTTTAATATTTAATATACCTATTTATGGTGAAAAGATGGTCATGGTTAGAAATAAGACCTGGATTGGAAATTTGTTGGCTCCATTACCTTTGTATTGATGTTTATGACTTGCGGGGATGGGTGATGCGATTCCCGAGTCTTTCGATGAGTTTTGGATAAGGAAAAGTATATTT
This sequence comes from Lycium ferocissimum, assembly GCF_029784015.1. NCBI lineage: Eukaryota > Viridiplantae > Streptophyta > Magnoliopsida > Solanales > Solanaceae > Lycium > Lycium ferocissimum. The sequence continues at coordinate 29,090 of NW_026720437.1, forward strand.
TGAAAATCCTTAAGTTAAGAAATCAAGAAGTTTGACTAATGTCAACACTGGGGGTAAATGAGTTTTTTTCTAATTTTTGTCAATTCCATTAGGTTCGAAATGTGATTTATGAGTCATTCGAGCTGTTGATTAGGTTCCCAAGAGGTTCGTGTGTGATTTAGGTGGTTGGTTGAGAAACTAGCTTTTGCTATGATTTGGAGTTGACCACGATCAACATCAGGTCAAGACAGACCTGTTTGGATGTTTTGAGAATTTAAGCAAGTTCGTATGATGATTTTGGATTTTCCAATAAATTTTGGTTATATTTCGATGAGTTTCAGATGTGTTTAGGTTATATACGTGATTTTGAGAATAAAGAGTACCAAATTGAACAAATAAGCTTTGATTTGTGTTCTGATTTACCTTTCAGATCTGTATAGTAATTTTAAAACTATAGAAACAAGAATCGTCGCATTTAGATATCGTATGATGGAGATATGGCCATTTTTCTAAATTTTGTTATTCCTAGTTTCTAGTATAAGCGGACCCCGTGGAGCGCATTGAGCCCGAGTATTGTTGATTGGAGATCGTGATGAGTAGTTTAGCTGTTCATTCCATTTTTTTATTATGTGCATATATCACCTTATTAGAACTGTATATTTGTGTTGATCGAGTCAGAGATTTATACATGCACGATTCATGATCATATTTGAAATGCATATGATATTCCTGTTATGTGATCATCTATATCCACATTTGGTAATAGTTCACGTGAATTGACTTGAAGTGAGCTTAGATTGATTTGTTTGGAGTGACATGTCGAAGGGAAATGGTTCAGGTTGAATTGTGATATGCCGAAGGGAAATGGTTCCGACGAATGCCGTAAGATGAAGGGAAATGATTCCAGTAGTATATGGGCCTCACTATCCCCATCGGTCACGAACTCCCAAATATAATCGTGGAGCTTCATCTATATACATGTTTTGGAGATGATTTTGTATTGAAGTATTTCATTGCATTGCATCCTTCATATTTATCTAATTATGTGCTTATTGATTACTTGGCATTGCTTAACACTTGATTATCCTCTATTCGGTGAAAACTTGACAGTTGGGTGTCATGTAGACTTGTAAGGGTAAAAGATGGTTTTCTTAAAATTCCTGTCACTACTTCTTCGTTGTCTGTCTATGAGATATACTGGGTACACGTGATTTTATACTCATACTACACTTATAACACTCTTTTATGGTGGAGATTTGATTTGAGTACGAGCGGACCCCGTGGAACACATTGAGTCCGAGTATTGTTGTTTGGAGATCGTGATGAGTTGCCTGGCTATCCCGCAATGCTTTTCTCCCTCTGTCCCTTTTATTGTTCTGTCTTCTAGTACCCAGATGGTGTTTTTTCGCATTTTCGATAGTGTATTTGTTACACCCCGTACTTTGTATGTCGATTTCGTCTTAAGCTAGCTAATGTAAGCTCAGAGAGGTTAAGATCCCTCTAAAAGGTTAAGGAAGGTTTTAAACAAATGTTAAGTAAGTCTCATAAGAGTTTGGGACTAAAAAAATTGAAGTTATTAAATTTGTCGAAACTCGGGGAAAGATAGGCTGAATTCTAAACATGAATTTTTGCCCAACCTGGATCCAGGGGTATATCTTCTTGTATATAAGGGTGCATAACCTATCTAAATTCAAGTTCAGTGTGTCTACTTTCCGACGCATCAAACCGTTCGGCAATCGGAGCTCTGTACAAAAAGTTATCTACATTATAAGAAAACGCTATAAGCAGCTCCCTTTGGGACCCACAAAGTTCGTAGATATTTATCTTGTTATATAAAGTGGTGGCCTTCGACTCCAAGTCTCATTTTTGACCAAACCAAACTTTGAAGCACCTCTAAACTCTCTCTAAGCATATCGTAAAGGTTCATACAAAAATCCAAGGCCAAATCACCTAAGTTCTTCATTAAAAGTTTTGTAAAAGTGGGGGAGATCATTTATATGATGTTGTTGATGAGTTGTAAGTTCTTTCAAGTTGAAGGAAAGTTTTTCTTGGAGTTTTCCTTGCTATTTAAAGGTATGCTCTTCTTCTCCTACATGGGTTTGATATATCTTAGCCTTAACTTAGTTTTTTGGTTGAGATGTTACAAGATAGCACTTGAAAGTTTCTTGTTATGTTCTTGAGATGTGTTGGACTGTCTGACGCTGTTTTTATGATGGATATAAGGCTGGAAATTATATGAATATGGTTGTTTGTGCGCTGGACATGTTGGACGATTTAATCATGTTAGTTGCTATAAGTTGTAAGTTGAAGAGTAGATGATGAAAGTGACTTGTTGAGTATATTGTATAACATGTTGGGATTGTTCTTGGTATATATAGTTGTTGAAGGTGTTGCTGAGTTATAGTTATGAATATATGAAGGTATTACAAGGTAAAACCCCTCTTCATCTCTATGTATATAGACATGTTGATGTTGTAGTTATACTTAGTCGTATTAAGATGGAAGTAATGGACATATGGTGTATTTGAGTCGCTTGTTGTGTTGTGTGGATATGTTGAGCTAGTTTAGTTGTTTAAAGTGGCTGAAAATATTGGTGTATATGTATTCTTGTTGTGGTTGGTGGTGCTGCAAGTAGTAGAAAGGAGTTAGGCGAAATTGATGCCGTAGAATCATGTTAGAGTGGTATTTCCATTTGATGGTTACTTAGTACGTTCCTTTATGTTGATAGTAGTATTGTTTACTTGGTTGTAGCTTGACTTGTGAAAGGAACTGATTTCGCCATCACCGTCGAAAGTCAACTTAGAGGTATGTAAAGGCTATCCTTCCTTCTTTGTTTGGTATGATTCCTAATCGAACGAGTCCCGACCAAGTGCACAAAGAGGTGCCACTCATAGAGATTCCATGTCTATCTCATTTCATGATATTCGTATAGTAGTTCCCTCACCGGGAGTTCACTTTTAGTTAGCGTTGTTGCTCATGTAGCTAGCAGATAGAAGTGAGATTGTAGAGTCTATAGAAGTACACACTTGCCTTCGGGGCTATGATATTCTCGCCTTCGGGGCTATGATATTCTCGCCTTCGCGGTAATGATATTCTCGCCTTCGCGGCTATGATATGCTTACCTTCAGGGCTATTGGCCATAAAGATGCCTTTGGGGCAATATAAACACGCAGTTGCCTTCGGGGCTATGATAATACAAATAGACTGCCTTCTGGGCTACGTTGAGTGGCTTCGAGGCTAAACATACATGTCTAGATGCCCTCTACGAGGCTAAGTAATTTGATGTCGTATTATTAGTTATTAGACGTCAGAGGCTAGTAAGTATAGCCAAATTCTTTATTGACTCTTCATTTTATGTTTAATTATCTTATGTTTCATTTTAGTATTAGTTTCAGTCGCCTTATATACTCGGTACATTTTTCATACTGACGTCCCTTTGCCTGGGGACACTGTGTTCACGCCTGCAGGTTCAGACAGGTAGCTAAAGAGACCGCCTCAGTAGATTGTTGAATACCAGCTAGTGTGGTAGGCTCCATATCATTCGGAATCCAGAATTTTGTGTATACACAGATGATGGGTAGGTCGGGGCCCTGTCACGGTCATAGTACAGTCTCTTTAGAGGCTTATAGACATATTCTTGTATGATACGTATGTCAGTGTAGCGGCCTTGCCGATCCTTGTATATGTTCCTTTTGGTACTATTAGTTGTAGACGTTTTAGGTGTGTGTCCTTTAGGTATGATAGTCGTTACTTACAAATGGTTCAGGATACGACCTTGGTTGGTATTGTCTATATGTAGGTAGGACTCATCGGCTTAAGTTGAGGGTTACCCCTCTAGAGTCACAGTTACAGAGTGATACGCTCGGGCCAAGTATGGCACCGGGTACCAGCCACGCCTCTCCAGAGTTGGGGCCTGACAAAATTTCTGTATTTAGACTTGTATTGTATTAAAGTGGATCTTGTACTTATGAAATAAATCTTGGGAGGTTTTGTTGTTTCCACATTTCCTTATATAGAATTTGTATTGGATATTTAAGTAATCTCGTTACTTTATGCAAGATTTACTTAGTTGACATGTTATAGTTTGGGTTGTTAGCTTGCCTATTGGTTGGGAATTAGATGCCACCACGACCATCAAAGTCATGCCAATTTGGTATCATAGCCATACGTTCACCCGTCTCATGAGTACAAGAGCAACGGCTAGTAAATTCTTGCGAATCGGTACAATGATGGCCGTACCTATCTTCAAGAGGCTACAAGAAATTTAGAAAACTTCTATTCTTTCATTCTTGATTGTGTGATGTGCCGTCGAAGCACATTTGATATCTTTTACATAGAGCTTTTATTATTTTTTAGTGTGCATTATATTGTTTCTTATATTATTTGTTGTGTTATAGGTATTTGGAGATAAAATGGCAAAAACAAGAAAAGTTGCACAAAAAGCCCGTTTATGAAGGATATTACGGGCCGCACATTTCATGTATGGACCGTAATGTGCGAACAAGAAAAGGATGAAGTATTTGAAGTTTCAGTGATTCAGACATGACTTACGGTAGAAATCTACGGACTCTAAACCTACCGTGAGTCTTATATATAGTTAGGGATTATTAGAGCATCCAATTGTGGTAGAAATCTACGGCCCGTATTCCTATTTTACGGTCTATAAAAGTAAGGCGTTTAAGAAACCCTAATTGAATTGGAAGTTGTTTAGTTTTGGCTTACCTATCGGGTTGGGAATAGGTGCCATCACATCTATTGATTTGGGACCGTGACAAATGCTCGTTCACTGGTGAAAGAACTAATTAGAAAACCTTTACAAAAGTATTTTCCAATACAGAGAGAATTACTTTAAATAAGAGATTACTATAATCTATTTCATTTGGTAAATATAATGAATGTAGGAGTAAAGGCGAAAAATTCACATAGCATTATAAATATTGTTGGTGTTACGTACTTTTGCCCCATTTCTCCACTTCATTGCCTCATTTCTACAAAATATTGATTTTCCTCCAAACTCAACCTAGTGTCTGGAGGAGCCGAGGTAAGTAAGGGTTTTTATTTTTCTTCAAATCTTTAGAACTTCATTTTGTAGAATTACCCAATATTTCTAAGGCTACTTATGTTTATTTTTCTGCCTTTTGATGATGTGATGCTTCATTTTTCTATTTTTGATCTCATTGAAATATGTGAATGCTTGCAAAATTTAAATAAATTTGAGTGAATCATATCTACTATAGATAAAATTCTCCTTTGATGTTTTCGTGAATTTTTGTTTTAAATAGATAGAGATAAGAAAAATATTTTCTCTCTTTCCTAATAGGTTGAAGAAGATTGGTTTGCTTTCCGTAGCATGACTCATGTCTTATGGACAAAATTATCCCTCTTTATATATTTTATTTTTATATTCTTTCTTAGTTTTAGATGGCTAAGGTAGATCCAAGTGGCCATGAATCAAATCCACAATTCAATAAAAAAAATCATACCATACCGATAATCCAATTAATTTATCGAGATAAACATAATTTTTTTTTTTGAATTGTTCCAATTATTATATCGGTTCTTCTTCGATCGTTAATTATTTCAATAATTTTTATTAATCTGATTATTTCGTACAATTATAAACTCATACTTAAACCTATGCATTTAATTAAACCCCCTAACGATCATTTGAATATTAATTCAACTCAAATTATTTTATATAAAAAAAAATTGGCACCCTAACTAGGGGTTGATTCATGAGAATTTGGCCTTGAGGTGGGTGGCATGGAACTTTGACCCCACTTGTCCTATGGACAAAACTTCAAATTTAACATGCTTTGACTTTTCACCTCTAGACCACCCATTTTCAAGTCATTGGTGTAATTTTCTATAACTTTCTTTAGGGCCAAAGGGGTGTCGGGGTTAAAAAATAGAAAAAAGACATGGTGATATTATTTACATTAGTTCAAAGTGACATGGACACGTATGTCAACACATTAAGGTTGTAGTTCACATATAATCATTGTGAAGTGATATGAAAGAAAGAGTTTGTTGTTTTTTTTTTTTTTTTTTTTTTTTTTTGAATGAAAACCACCAAACAATGTTTGGCAGTGCTTTATTAAAATAGAAAGTTTTTTGTACAAGCAAAGAAAAAATAAACAATAAACAAAATTCAGAAAAAACAGTAGTAAAAGTGTAACTACATCAGAAGAATGTACAGAAGTTTGTCTACTTACAGAAGTTTGTCTATTGCAGATCCTCTGGCCTTGACTTGATACCATATCAAACACCTACAAGCTCTCCCCAGGTGCTATGGTTCAAAAGTTTGATGAATTAAGATTCAGGCTTCCAGGATGGAGTAGGATTCTTCCATCATTTCTTCAAATCCAGTTTTTATCTCCTTGACATTATTTTGTACTTTGTTTGTCATTGTCTCTAGATTTCTTAAATGAACAAATCTTTAGAAGTATTACAAAAGAATGAGCTTGTAAACATGCTAATACCACTCTTGTAATACTGCCGAAAACATTTTCATTCAAGTATATGCTGCTACTCATGGCATGTGTAACTGCAGCCTTGATGCTGCTACTAAACTCCAATCTTTGTTTTTAATCTCCAGGGATGTGATGATCCTTAGCTTGCCTAATTATCATGTATGGTATTTGTGCCTTCTCTGTGTTCAGAATTTGCCTTGCTTTCATTTGAAGTGAATCGTCAAATTGATGAACACTTTCATTTGAAGTGAATTGAAACTGTCAAATTGATGAACACCAAAAAAAATAAAAAACATAGTTAGTTAAAAAATCAGCCATGCCATTTCCTTCTCTCAGTACATGCTCCACCCTCACTTCCTTATCCCTTCTCAATCTTGAAATATCATTTATGATCATTGATATACATCATGGAGCCTCCCACTGTCCTGTTAAGATCATTTTCATTGTCATAGAGTCTGTTTCCATCACTACTGGTGGCAAATTGTGTGCAACACAATATTTAAGACCCTCCTGCAATGCCATTGCTTTAGCCACCAAGTTTGAACCATCTGAAATTCTTCTAGCTGCTGCATATTATAAATCACCTACTGCATTTCTAATACAAAAAGCCACGAAACTTGGTCCAGGATTTCCTCTAGAAGTTCCATCAGAGTTACATTTGAACCAACCTGGCACAGGAAATTCCTATTTCACTATCTTGTTCACAATTCTTGGCCTGTATGCATCAAAAACTTGCAAAATTTGAGGAATGCATCTTGGTAGGCTGTCTTTGCCATGGAAATCTCAGTCTACACATTTGATATATAATTGTGTTGATCTCATAAATCACTTTGTTGATGGACATCTTCCCACCATGTATAACTATATTCCTTCACTTCTATATCTGCCACATGGTAACCATTGGAATAGCTCTGAATATAGTTTTGAACTTTGAGGGACAATCTGCATTCCACCATACCTGTAGAACTTTCTTGAGTTGTTGAAACTGTATTGTGGTGCTTACAACAGCTTTAACATATGTCCAAACTGTAGCAACATTTCCTGTAACAAATAGATGATCCAGAGTTTCATATTGTCTATGATCACAACAATAACATTTTGCTACAGTATCTATCCCAATCCTTCTTGCTACCTCTCCAACTAGTATTTTAAACTTCCAAAGCCTCTAGAAAAAGAAATATATCTTAAAAGGTACTCCTGATATCCATATGTTCTTAAACACATCTGACTTGGTTGCTTTTCTCCTCAGAAGTTCCCATGCAGTTCCTACTGTGAATTTAGCTGATGCTGTCATCATCCATCTTGGCATGTCCCATTCTTCTGTTGGTTCATAAAAGTGCAACTCCTCTAATATATGATCTATAAGGTCCATGGGAAATAATTGCTGCAATCTTCCTATGTCCCTACCTTCCTGCAACATAAGTTCTTTCACATCTTGAACACCCTCATCTATCACAAAATCATCAGGAACAATGTGATATAAAGCCCTTAACTTTGTCCAATTGTCAAATCGTATATTTACAGTTCCACTCCTTAGCTCCCACCATATTTCATGTTCTATATTATCTCTAGCCTCTAGCATTACTTTCCATACTTGAGAACCACCTTTCCACTGCACATTTTGAGGACTGTGCCTTTTGTAGTATTTGATCCACATGTAGTTTGCCCATAGAGTATTTGTTGTCCTGAATTTCCACCAAAGTTTTGCACATAGGGCTTTAGATACATCAAACAATGATCTAAAGCCTACTCCTCCTTCCTCTTTTGGCATACACAAGTTCAACCATGATGACCAATGCCTTCTTCTGCCTTCCTCACTATTATTCGAGAAGAATCTTGCAAATATTTTATGAACATTATTGATAACACATTTTGGAGGTTTGATAGCTGACAATAAATGTATTGGCATGTTCATCAAGACATTAGTGATCAAAATAGCTTTTCCTCCAAATGATAGTAATCTTCCTTTCCAAGTCTGTAGCTTATTCTTTACTTTCTTGATCAAATCATTGTAATCTGCTTTCCTCTTCCTTGAGTGTGTAACAGGATAGCCCAAATATGTAAAAGGAAAAGTGCCTCATGAAAAACCAGTGATGTTTTCCACTTGCTATATCAACACATTAGACATTTTATTGTGGACATAGAAAGAACTCTTGCCTTTGTTAATAAGTTGGCCTGATATCTGCTCATAGTCATGTAATACCCCCATAATCAGCTCCAATGACTTAGAAGCTACAGATGTAAAAATTATTATGTCATCTGCATATGACAGATGATTCAGATTTGTACTCCATTTGGGCATTCCATAGCTTCTAAAATCTTTGTTCTCAATTAAAGAGTTCAATCCTCTAGATAGCACTTCAGCAGACAAAATGAACAAAGTAGGAGAAAGACGATCTCCTTGTTTTACACCCCTTGTGGGGTGGAAAAAACCAGAAACTTGGCCATTAAGAAGTATTGAATACCAGTTATTTGCTATTAACCTCCATACCATATCTATGAAAGCTTTTGCAAATCCCATCTTCCTTAAAACTCTGATTAAGAACATCCATGAATCTCTATCATATGCTTTTCCCATGTCAAGCTTAAGCACCACATTAGCTGGTTTTCCCCTTAGTCTAATGTCAGTCACAACTTCTTGAGTTAGAAGGACATTTTCAATGATGCATCTGCCCTTGACAAAACTAGATTGGTTAGGGGATATCAGAGAAGGTAAAAGACATTCAAGCTTATCTTGAACCACTCTAGAAATAACCTTGTTGATGAAATTACTGAGACTAATTGGTCTCATATCAGCAAATGTCTCAATGTTATTCTTCTTTGGTAACAGTACCAGGTTTGTATGTGTTATTGACTTGGGTAGTGTCTGCCCATCAAAGAAAGATTTTACAACATTATATACATCAGCACCTACAATGTCCCAACATACCTGATAAAATATACCAATCACACTATCTGGACCACCAGCACTATCTGCAGATAATTCAAAAACTACCTTCTTCATATCCTCCAAAGTTGGCATGCTTACCAGTTAATTGTTAGTATCCTGATCAACCATACTAGGAACATGTTGTAACAAATTAAAGTCTGATGGATCACCTTCTTGAGAAATCTGCTGCTGATGGAATCTACAAGCCTCTTCTTCCAAAAGTGAATCTCCTTCTATCCATATACCTTCCTGATTCTGAATTCTTTTGACCTGCAACCTTTTTCTCCTACCATTCACAATACTATGAAAGTACCTTGTCTTCCTTCCTCATTCAACAAAACTTGTCATATGTGACTTTTGTCTCCAAAATTCTTCCTCATGGTGAACATACTTCTTTAATTCTGCTTGTGATTGTTGTAGCACCATCCTATTCATCGGAGAAGGATCATCCTCAAACAATTGTTCTTTAATTCTTACAACATCTTCCCTTACTTTTAACTGCTTGAAAATATCACCAAAGGTTGCCTTACTCCATGTAGATAGTGCAGATTTCACATTTTCAGCTTTAATTTAAAGCTGATAAAGTCATCACCTTTAAAATCAGTACTCCATACTTGATTAACCACCTCTAAAAATAATTCATGTTCTGTCCAAAACTTCATAAATCTGAAAGGCTTACTTATGTGATGTGAAATTTCACCACAAGTAAGTAATAAAGGGGCATGATCAGAGCCAGTTTTGGATAGATTCTCCACTTCCATATGTCCAAACCAATCATGCAATTTGGAATTTGCAGCCATTCTATCCAACCTCTTAAAAATGCAATCACTACCAGTCCTCCCATTCCACTAAGTAAATAGACTCCTCTTGTAATTGATGTCAAACAACTCACATGAATTAATGCAAAATGCAAAATCTTCATATTCATCTGGGAAGACAGGTAGACCACCAATGTTCTCATCTTATTCATTCATAATAACATTGAATTCACCCCTACTAGCCAGAGAAAATCCACGTGATCAACCAAACTATACAGATTATCCCATAAACTGATTCTTTCCAGATGATCATACTTTGCATATACCATTGTTACCATCAGTGACTTATTCTAATCTTGAAAAAATAGCTTTACAGTTATTAGTTGTTCCAAATCCTGCATGATATCCACATCCACATTATCATTCACAAAGAACCATATTTTACCATTGCAATTGTAATGGGCATATCCCATGCGCAACCTCCTTCCAAATCTCTGAATATGCCTAAAGTGTTGAAAAGGCTCCACTAAAGCTATAATGGAAAATTATGATGTCTGTGCAACATTTGAACTCTGTGAAAAGCTTGTTGTGTGTTCACAGACCTAATATTCCAAAAGAGTGTCTTTATCATCATTTAAAAATAGTCTTGCTACCTCACTTTGGTAATATTCTTGTAGGCAGCGTATTTGTACTTTCTTGTTTCTTTCCCTTCTTGGTACCTTTCTGCATAGAGCTTGGAGAGATGCCAGCTTCTTTCACCACATGACAAAGGACTTGCTCCATTAAAGCCTCTTGTACATTTTCTTTGAATCTGCTTTTGGTGTTACCATGTTCCTCCTTAGTTCTAACATTAATATTATGAGAAATCACATCATGCAATTCCTTCAAAGGAGATTAGTTTCTTTGATTGACCAGTTACGGTACATTATCGTTTTCCACTTGTATAACTGCCAAATCATTCATCTCGTCCCTCTCAGGAGGATATGAACCAATACCTTTGTCATTGATTGAAACACTCAAGTTTCCATCCTTCATATGAATATCAGGAGATAAATCAACCTCCGGTTATTGAGACTGAGACAAAAGTGGAGTACTTATTATATGACCTTCTTGACTATCTGCAGAAGTCAACTCCACCCTTGCATTTTCAACCCTGTCAGCACCATCTGTCTGCTTTCCTTCCTCACTTGCAGCCATATTATGAGCTGTATCAAAATTCTCCCCTAGCCTCATCTTCTCATGTGCAACATCACCTTCCTGAACCCTTTCAACAATAAGACTATCTTCCATCACAAATTCTAAGACATCACCATCCTTAGTAACATTTTGGCTTGTAGATTTCTCCATTGCATTTTTCTTTGTAAGGTCCTTACACTTTTTAAATCTTTCCTCTATATCTTTGTCAGCATCATCTACTTCATCAGCAATGGCAATTTCATCAACCTTTTCTCCACCTTGATGCTCATCCTTTGTTGTCTCATCTGATTGTTCTGCATTTTGATCCATCTTTTCTTCTATGTCTTTGTTGTTATCTTCTCCATCATTGACTGCCACACAAGATGTAAATTATGTAGTTTCCAAGCTCTCAACATGCTCCTCCATATCTTTCTTACTAGATGGTTCAATAGCCTCTTTTTTGTTATTTACTATCTCCTTGGATACCACAGTAGTATCACCTGCAGCCTTGTCCTCCACATCATTATTGACTTCTTATGTGACTTTCTCTAGCACATAAAATTGTTGTGTGTTGAACTCCACCTTTAGATGCAAGAATACTTTTGTTCCTAGAAAGATTTTCATCAGCAGCATCATTACTTATCCTTTTGCCTTTGTCAGTAATTTTAGGATAAGTAACAATTGTCCTACTAGATAGAACCTTTAGGACATATTTCTGCACATGATATCTCCATCCATAATATCTCCTCCTTCTTCCTTGTGTAAAGGTTGTAGCCACATTTGACACCTCCTCTTTCTCTTTCTCCTTCTCTCCTTCCTTTGCTTTCGCTTTTTTTGTCTGCAAACAATTCTGGATGCAAGACATGACATTCCTCCTTTGCATGGCCGTGCAACATGCATTCAGTGCAATACTTTGGTAAGTGATCATACAGAATTTTCACTTTCACCACACTAATCTCCTTAGACTTCTCATCTTCAATTTCCATCATAACAAACTTAGGAAGATTAGATAACAAATCTAGTTGAACCTTAACTCTTGCACAATTAGGTCTAGTTTTGTTTATAGTAGCCATGGCAAGTAACAAGGGTTCCAACTACAGATGCCAAAGTGAACAAGGATTCTTTGACAAAATACGTTGGAAGCAGATTTGGAAAAGAGATCCAAGCCATAGCTATTGAAGTTTCTTCCTTAACCTTAAAATTAGAATCATAAATTAAGGGTCTCATTTGATACGTAAAACCATCCTTGGATTTCAGCCAAAAAGCACTCTTTGAAGAGATATTAATGAAATCTTCCATTAGAGAACATTTTATCAACAAATGTCTATCTCTTAAGAAAACAATATCACACTTCCCCTTAGCACCACACTGTTGAGGAATAATATTCCTCAATTCATCTTATTCCGGCAATCCATATGAAAACTTACCAACAATGGAATTTGTAGGTTTTCAATCTGCTCCATTCTACACACTTAAGATGCTATCCAACGCACCACAGGGATACCATCAACATACATTACCTTTTTCATTAGTATTGGATCACAAATAGGGTTGGACGTGGGGATTGTTCCATGCAACATGACAGTGGGCTTATTATCATGAGAGTTCAGTTGAGTGAGGGGTGGGTAGTGTATAGTGTTGGTTGTTGACGGAGGCTGACCAACCACCGGTAACGGCTGGCCAATGGCCAAGGCTGCCATGAGTAAATTAGGGCTTTTTAAATTAGGGTTTGCATGGAGACGTAGGAGAGATAAGAGAGCCCTTCCACAATTTTTGACAAAACTGAGTTTGCTGTTAATTAATTAATCCAAAGATTATTTCAACTATACACTTTTGTCTTCATTTATTAAACGACAGAGGGCCAAATACACCCCTATACTATCTGAAAAGGGCCAAATATACCCCTCGTTATACTTTGGGTTCAAATAGATCCCTCCCGTTACACTTTGTGTCCAAATATACCTCTCATCCGTTAAAATTGTCCAAGGTAGACACCAGATCTGATGTGGCACTAATAACTCGGTGAGGTGGACACTACATGACATGCCACCTTACCACTCTAACCCAATCTAGCCCTTTGATATGCTAATTTCCGCCATTGTAGTTAACAAAAAAGCTAGAGAAATACACTTTGATTTATTTGGGTTTTTAATCCCCCTCTTCTATATTATCAAATTTGTCATTCTTTACTTCTTCTCCGATGAATAGGATGGATAAACCACCGGATTCCACCAATGCTACGCCTCTGTCACATCGACCATTGGCCACCCAACATAAACCACTAACATAATTTAGATTCTCCAAATATCACACTAATCCTAATTATTTGGTAGTACCTATTACACTTATTTGCTTCTATCATGTTCTGCTCTTAATTAAACCAATATTTTTACTTAATACATGAAAATTTTCCAATCATAGTGAGATTTAGTACTAAAAAATAAAGGGTGAGTAGAAGATGATATTTACTTTAGTAGTGTCGAGCTAGACTAATTTGAGAGGATTGAAATCGAGAATGGGGTAGTTCTTCTCATGAACTTTCAACTACCTCAAAGCATAAGCTTAACCTATCCTTTCTACATCAAACCACAACCAAGGCCAATCCAGGAAGCATCACATTGCACTGTAAATCCCTCTCCTTTCATAGGAAGGAGTCAGATTAGGAGTTGTAGTCAACAAAGTCTTGAGCTTTTGAAAGGTCACTGTACACTCATCCGACCACTGAAAATCTACATTCTTCTGAGTCAATATGGTCAATGGAAACACAATAGATGAAAATCCCTCTACAAAACGCCAATAGTAACTAGCAAGGCAAACGAAACTCCGAATCTGGGTGACTGAAGTAGACCTGACCCAATCACAAACTGCCTCAATCTTCTGAGGATCGACCATAATCCCATTCTTGGTCACCACATGACCCAAGAATGCCACAAAATCAAAACAAAACTCACACTTCAAGAACTTAGCATAATATTGCTTATCCTTTATGACCCTAAGCATGATCTTCAAGTGCTACTTGTGCTCCGCTCTACTATGAGAGTATATCAAGATATCATCAATGAAGACAATCATGAAGGAGTTCAAGTACGGTATGAAAACACCATTCATCAAATCCATAAAGGTTGCTGGGGCATTACTCAGCCCAAACAACATAACTAGGAACTCATAGTGACCATAACTGGTCTTGAAAGCTATCTTAGGGATATCCTCCGCCCTAATCTTCAACTGATGATAACTGGACCTCAAATCGATCTTGGAGAAGACCAATGCACCCTGATGCTGATCAAACAACTCATCAATCCAAGGAATGGGATATTTGTTCTTGATGGTAACCTTGTTCAACTATCGATAACTAATACACATAGGCATGGTCCCATCATTATTCTCCACAAACAAGACCGGAGCACCCCAAGGGAAAACACTAGGTCTAATGAATCCCTTAATCAACATGTCTTGTAACTATTCCTTCAAGTTCTTTAACTCTGTTGGTGCCATTTGATAAGGTGAGATAGAAATGGGCTTGGTGCCCGGCTTCAAGTTAATAAAAAATATCAATGTCACGATTCGGTGGAACACCTGGTATAATTGTCGAAAACACCTCGGGAACCTCCTTCACCACTGGTACAGACTCAAGTAGAGGAGTATCGATGCTCTTATCCCTAACATAGGCCAAATATGCTAAACACCCCATCTCCACCATCCGACGAACCTTAAAGAATGATATCACTTTCTTCAGTGCACGGCTAGAGTCACCCTTGCACTCCAACCTAGGGACTCCCGACATAGCTAAAGTAACCGTCTTGGCATGACAGTCCAAGATCGCAAGATAAACGAATATCCAACTCATACCAAGAATAATATCAAAATCTACCATGTCTAGGATCATCAAATCCGCCCAAGTATGATATCCTATCAAAGTCACAAGACTGGATTAGGACACTTGATCCACCACTATGAAATCCCAACAAGAGTAGAAACACTAATAGGGAATTCAAGAAACTCACACATCATATCCATACTAGAGGCAAAATTAGTAAACACATAGGAATATGTACAGCCTAGATCAAATAATGTCGTAGTCGACCGATGACAAACTGAGATAGTACCTGTAATGACCGCATCTAAATCCTCTGCCTCTGGTCTACTTGGGAAAGAATAGCGATGAGCACGGCCACCCTCGGCTTGAGAACCTCAATGACCACCACAACAGCCTATCTAAGCTCCACTTCTACCAGAAGAACCACCTCCACCACCCTGTATACCACCTTTAGCCGGCTGTGCCACAACTCTAGATGCCGAACCCTGAGAACGGGAGTATGGGCCACTATGCCTAAGTCTAGAGCAGTCCCTCACTAAATTCCCTTAGTCTCAACATCATAATACCTACGGCAAGACATAGTGTCACGACCCAAACCAGAGGGTCACGATTGGCACCCAGTGACCTACTCTATCGAGCGCCAACGTACCTTACTGCTCTTCTTACTTTAAGATTTAACATAGACCGACAAGGCCATATTACCGTACGTCCATAGAATAAAATATAGAAGCTTAACCTATAAAAGTAATCCAAAAGGGATATACATACATATGTACATAGGCCGACAAGGCTATCATACTAGACTGACACAATACTACTAAAATTGTACGCAGGACACTGTCAGCAAGCCTTTAAAAGAATCATGGTCATCATACATAAGTGGGGCAGGGATCCCGACATGCCTATAAGAAAAAAGACATGCATAAACCTGAAACGACAATACTTCAGAGAGAAGTGAGCTCAGCAACCAAAAGCAATGTAATGAGCCGCTAGGTTGTTATAGGAACTTTTGACAATTTTACCCCTGTCCATACATTTTTGAGACTAGGTGTGAGTCTAATGGAAACTTAAAAAGTTGAAATTATAAAATAAAGGCATTTGATTTAATTTGTGCACTGGTTTGAAAACTTGACTTATTTTGATTGGGGGGTTGACTTAGTAAATTAAACCTCCGTTGTGAATTCTGAGACCACGGGTGAGTCCATAGCTTGTTCTTACATATGTGTGCATATTTGCCTAGTGTCTGCAAGGCCTCAGATAGATGTTGGGATTTTGGGTGAAAATCTAGTAGAAAACCAGAGGTCACTGGTCGAAGGCGACCGCTGCAGCGGGAGAGGGCTGCTGTAGTGAGTCCGCCATAGTGGGGCACTGGTCACCGCCATGGGATTTCAAGAATTGGGAATGTTCGCCATAGCAGGCGGTTCACCGCGATAGTGGGACTGCTACGGCGCGGTCTTGACCGCGATGGTCATTCGGGGGAGTTAATAAGATCCGTCGTAGTAGTTGTATTTTCTACTATAGCGAGACCGCTACAGTGAGACTAGTGATAGCTGCAGTGGTCAATGGGAGATAGAAACCCACTTTTATATTGCTGAGTTCGAGGCATTACCCACATAACACAAAAAACTGTTCTGAAGAAAGTGAGAAACGACTTTCCTAAAGTCTTGGTGGATTTTTCTTTGAGGGAAAGTCTACACCTTTTTCATTATTATCTTTAAATTCATATGCTAGTTACGGTTCTCTAATGGTGGATGAAAAGACTAGAACTCTAGAATTAGCAGATCCTTGAATAATTGATAGGTTATTGATTTTGTTGTTGTTTAATCATCTAGGAGTGTCGGGGATCACTTTCTAGGATGGTAAATTGATTATTTATTATGATAATTGTATATTGGGACTTAGGTTTTGATTAAAAAACGAGAACTTTGGCCTAAAATATGTTTTGAAATGGGCAATTTCATTAGAAACCCATAAATTGAAAGATTCTGATTGTTGGGATTAAGATTATGATAAATTTATTATTAAGTGATAGTTCACCCATTAGAAAGGGGTATAACTAATTGGGTCTTCTTCCCCAATTATTGTTCTTACTTGATTTGAAGGTCTATTTCTTACTTAGCATTATATTGCTAGACTTTGAGCATTCTGAAGTATTACCAAAGGGGAAAGGTCTTGCGGAGTAGCTTGCATTGTTCCAGTTCTGCATCTAAGGTAGGTTACGATTTACTTGAATTAGACTTTGATTTGTTGATTTCATATGTAGTAGAATTGGTGGGAGCAAGCATGTATAGGTCTTCGGACATGACGTCTAGTTGGATATTACTTAAGGTGATACTGATTGCTGAATTATGTTGGCCTGTCACCACTACTTTGTGTATTGAAACCTGAGTTGTATTTGCTATCTTATGAGAAGGAAGGAGTCAATATATACTCTTCTAGTTGAGTGACATCGATCCATATTCTTGTTGTTGTTGAGTTGAATTATCTGAGTCACGTTATGACTTGTGGCATGGTGCCTTGTATTTCTTGACATTGACATTGATGTTGGGATTTTGGGTGAAAATCTACTAGAAAACTAGAGTTCACTGGTCGAAGGCGATTGTTGCAGCGGGAGAGGACTGCTGTAGGGAGTCCGCCATAATAGGCCGCTGGTCATCGCCACGGGATTTCAAGAATTGGGAATGTTCGCCATAGCAGGCGATTTACCGCGATAGCGGGACCGCTATGGCACGGTCTTGACCGCTATGGCCATTCGGGCAAGTTAATAAGATCTTCCATAGCAGTGGTATTTTTTGCTATCGCAAGACCGTTGCAGCGAGAATAGTGACAGGTATAGCGGTCGACAAGAGATAGAAACCCACTTTTATATTGCTGACATCGAGGCATTACCCGCATAACCTCAAAAACTATTCCCAAGAAAGTGAGAGGCGAATTTCCTAGAGTCTTGGTGGATTCTTCTTTGAGGGTAAGTCTTAACCTTTTTCATTATTATCTTTAAGTTCATATACTAGTTACGGTTCTCTAATGGTGGATGAAAAGACTAGAACTCTAGAATTAGCAGACCCTTCAATAATTGATGGGTTGTTGATTTTATTGTTGTTTAATCATCTAGGAGTGTAAATTATCACTTTCGTGGTTGGGAAATTGATTTTTTATGATTAGAATTGTGTATTGAGACTTAGGGTTCTATTAAAAATGGGAACTTTGGCCTAAAATCTATTTTGAAAGGTGTAATTTCATTAGAAACCCATAAATTGGAAGATTCTGATTGTTGGGATTGAGATTATGGTAAATTTATTATTAAGTGATAGTTCGCCCATTTGAAAGGGGTAGCATTAATTGGGTCTTCTTCCCCAATTGTTGTTCTTACTTGATTTGAAGGTCTATTTCTTACTTAGCGTTATGTTGCAAGACTTTGAGCATTCTGAAGCATTACAAAAGGGGAAAGCTCTTGCGGAGTAGCTTGCATTGTTCCAGTTCTGCATCTGAGGTAGGTTATGATTTACTTGAGTTAGACTTTGATTCGTGGATTGTATATGTAGTAGAATTAGTGGGAGAAAGCATCTATAGGTCTTCGGAGATGACGTCTAGTTGGATATTACTTAAAGTGGTACTGATTCTTTGAATTATGTGGGCTTGTCGCCTTTACTTTTTGTATTGAAACCTGAGTTGTATTTGCTATGTTATGAGATGAAAGGAGTCAATATATACTCTTCTTGTTGATTGAGATGGATGTATATTCTTGTTGTTGTTGAGTTGAACTATCTGAGTCATGTTAAGACTTATAGCATGGTACCTTGTATTTCTTGACATTGACATTGATGTTGGGATTTTAGGTGAAAATCTGGTAGGCCACTGGTTGAAGGCGACCGCTGCAGCGGGAAAGGACTGCTATAGCGAGTCCGCCACAATGGAGCGCTGGTCACCGCCGCGGGATTTCAAGAATTAGGAATGTTCGCCATAGCAGGCGGTTTTCCTCGATAGTGGGAACGCTACGGTGCGGTCTTGACCGCTATGGCCATTCGGGGGAGTTAATAAGATCTGCCGTAGCAGTGGTATTTTCTGCTGTGGCGAGACCACCGCAGCGAGACTAGTGACAAATATAATGGTCGAATGGAAGTAGAAACCCACTTTTATGTTGCTGACTTCGAGGCATTACCCACATAACACCAAAAACTGTTCCCAAGAAAGTGAGAGGCGACTTTCCTAGAGTCTTGGTGGATTCTTCTTTGAGGGTAAGTCTTAACCTTTTTCATTATTATCTTTAAGTTCATATGCTAGTTGCGGTCCTCTAATGGTGGATGAAAAGACTAGAACTCTAGGATTAGTAGACCCTTTAATAATTGATAGGTTATTGATTTTATTATTGTTTAATCATCTAGGAGTGTAGGTGATCACTTTCTAGGATGGGAAATTGATTATTTATGATGAGAATTGTGTATTGAGACTGGGTTCTATTAAAAAATGGGAACTTTGGCCTAAAATCTATATTGAAAGGGGCAATTTCATTAGAAACCCATAAATTGGAAGATTCTGATTGTTGGGATTGAGATTATGATAAATTTATTATTAAGTGATAGTTCACCCATTAGAAAGGGGGAGAATTAATTGGGTCTTCTTCCCTAATTGTTGCTCTTACTTGATTAGAAGGTCTATTTCTTACTTAGCGTTATGTTGCTGACTTCGAGGCATTACCCACATAACACCAAAAACTGTTCCCAAGAAAGTGAGGCGAATTTCCTAAAGTCTTGGTGAGTTCTTCTTTGAGGCTAAGTCTTAACCTTTTTCATTATTATTTTTAAGTTCATATGCTAGTTTCGGTTCTCTAATGGTGGATGAAACGACTAGAACTCTAGAATTAGCATTCCCTTGAATAATTGATGGGTTGTTGATTTAATTGTTGTTTAATCATCTAGGAGTGTAGAGAGTCCGCCACAGTGGGGCGCTGGTCACCGCCACAAAATTCCAAAAAATAGGAGTGTTAACCATAGCAAGCGATTTTCCGCGATAGCGGGACCGCTACGGCACGGTTTTGACCGATATAGCCATTCGAGCGAGTTAATAAGATCTGCCGTAGCGGTGGTATTTTTTGTTGTAGCGAGACCAATGCAGCAGTCGACAGGAGTTAGAAACCCACTTTTATGTTTCTGACTTCGAGGCATTACCCACATAACACCAAAAACTGTTCCCAAGAAAGTGAGAGGCGAATTTTTGAGCGTCCTCGTGGATTCTTCTTTGAGGGTAAGTCTTAACCTTGTTCATTATTATCTTTAAGTTTGTATACTAGTTACGGTTCTCTAATGGTGGATGAAAAGACTAGAACTGTAGAATTTGCAGACCCTTAAATAATTGATAGGTTGTTGATTTTATTGTTGTTTAATCATCTAGGAGTGTAGGTGATCACTTTCTAGGATGGGAAATTGATTATTTATGATGAGAATTGTGTATTGAGACTTAGGGTTCTATTAAAAAATGGGAAATTTGGCCTAAAATCTATTTTGAAAAGGGCAATTTCATTAGAAACCAATAAATTGGAAGATTCTGATTGTTGGGATTGAGATTATGATAAATTTATTATTAAGTGATAGTTCACCCATTAGAAAGGGGGAGAATTAATTGGTTCTTCTTCCCCAATTGTTGCTCTTACTTGATTAGAAGGTCTATTTCTTACTTAGCGTTATATTGCTGACTTCGAGGCATTACCCACATAACACCAAAAATTGTTCCCAAGAAAGTGAGGCGAATTTCCTAAAGTCTTGGTGGATTCTTCTTTGAGGGTAGGTCTTAACCTTTTTCATTATTATTTTTAAGTTCATATGCTAGTTACGGTTCTCTAATGGTGGATGAAATGACTAGAACTCTAGAATTAGCATTCCCTTGAATAATTGATGGGTTGTTGATTTAATTGTTGTTTAATCATCCAGGAGTGTAGAGAGTCCGCCACAGTGGGGCGCTGTTCACCGCCGCAAAATTCCAAAAATTAGGAATGTTAGCCATAGCAAGCGGTTTTCCGCGATAGCGGGACCGCTACGGTACGGTCTTGACCGCTATGGCCATTCGAGCGAGTTAATAAGATCTGCCGTAGCGGTGGTATTTTTTGCTGTAGCGAGACCAATGCAGCAGTCGACAGGATTTAGAAACCCACTTTTATGTTGCTGACTTCGAGGCATTACCCACATAACACCAAAAACTGTTCCCAAGAAAGTGAGAGGCGAATTTTTGAGCGTCCTCATGGATTCTTCTTTGAGGGTAAGTCTTAACCTTTTTCATTATTATCTTTAAGTTCATATACTAGTTACGGTTCTCTAATGGTGGATGAAAAGACTAGAATTGTAGAATTTGCAGACCCTTAAATAATTGATAGGTTGTTGATTTTATTGTTGTTTAATCATCTAGGAGTGTAGTTGATCACTTTCTAGGATGGGAAATTGATTATTTATGATGAGAATTGTGTATTGAGACTTAGGGTTCTATTAAAAAATGGGAAATTTGGCCTAAAATCTATTTTGAAAAGGGCAATTTCATTAGAAACCAATAAATTGGAAGATTCTGATTGTTGGGATTGAGATTATGATAAATTTATTAATAAGTGATAGTTCACCCATTTGAAAGGGGTAAAATTAATTGGGTCTTCTTCCCCAATTGTTGTTCTTACTTGATTAGAAGGTCTATTTCTTACTTAGCATTATATTGCTAAACTTTGAGTATTCCGAAGCATTACAAAAGGGAAAACATCTTACGGAGTAGCTTGCATTATTCCAGTTCTGCATCTGAGGTAGGTTATGATTTACTTGAGTTAGACTTTGATTATTTGATAGTATATGTGGTATAATTGGTGGGAGAAAGCATGTATAGGTCTTCGGACATAACGTCTAGTTGGATATTACTTAAGGTGGTACTGATTGCTGATTAATGTGGGCTTGTCGCCATTACTTTTTGTACAAAAACCTGAGTTGTATTTGCTATATTATGAGAAGGAAGGAGTCAGTATATACTCTTCTTGTTGATTGAGATGGATGCATATTCTTGCTGTTGTTGAGTTGAATATTCTGAGTCATGTTATGACTTATAACATGGTGTCTTGTATTTCTTGACATTGACATTGATGTTTGGATTTTAGGTGAAAATCTGGTAGAAAACCAGAGGTCACTGGTCGAAGGCGATTCTTTGCAGCAGGAGAGGGGTGCTGTAGCGAGTCCGCCACAGTGGGGCACTAGTCACCGCCGCGAGATTTCAAGAATTGGCAATGTTCGCCTTAGCAGGCGGTTTTCCGCGATAGCGGGACCTCTAGGGCGCGGTCTTCACCGCTATGGACATTCGGGCGAGTTAATAAGATCTGCCGTAGCAGTGGTATTTTCTGCTGTAGCGAGACCACCGCAGCGAGACTAGTGACAACTACAATGGTCGAATGGAAGTAGAAACCCACTTTTATGGTGCTGACTTCGAGGCATTACCCACATAACACCAAAAACTGTTCCCAAGAAAGTGAGAGGCGACTTTCCTAGTGTCTTGGTGGATTCTTCTTTGAGGGTAAGTCTTAACCTTTTTCATTGTTATCTTTAAGTTCATATGCTAGTTGCGGTCCTCTAATGGTGGATGAAAAGACTAGAACTCTAGGATTAGTAGACCCTTTAATAATTGATAGGTTATTGATTTTATTATTGTTTAATCATCTAGGAGTGTAGGTGATCACTTTCTAGGATGGGAAATTGATTATTTATGACGAGAATTGTGTATTGAGGATCGGGTTCTATTAAAAAATGGGAACTTTGGCCTAAAATCTATATTGAAAGGGCAATTTCATTAGAAACCCATTAATTGGAAGATTCTGATTGTTGGGATTGAGATTATGATAAATTTATTATTAAGTGATAGTTCACCCATTAGAAAGGGGGAGAATTAATTGGGTCTTCTTCCCCAATTGTTGCTCTTACTTGATTAGAAGGTCTATTTCTTACTTAGCGTTATATTGCTAGACTTTGAGCGTTCCGAAGTATTACAAAAGGGGAAAGCTATTACGAAGTAGCCTGCATTGTTCCAGTTCTGCATCTGAGGTAGGTTATGGTTTACTTGAGTTAGGCTTTGATTTGAGGATTGTATATGTAGTAGAATTGGTGGGAGAAAGCATGTGCTGATCTTCGGACATGACGTCTAGTTGGATATTACTTAAGGTGGTACTAAATGCTGAATTAGGTGGGCTTGTTGCCATTACTTTTTGTACTGAAACCTGAGTTGTATTTGCTATGTTATGAGAAGGAAAGAGTCACTATATACTCTTCTTGTTGATTGAGATGGCTGCATATACTTGCTGTTGTTGAGTTGAATTATCTGAGTCATGTTATGACTTATGTCATGGTGCCTTGTACTTCTTGACATTGGCATTGATGTGGGGCTTTTAGGTGAAAGTCTGGTAGAAAACCAGAGGTCACTAGTCGAAGGCGACTGCTGCAGTGAGAGTCGGCTGCTGTAGCGAGTCCACCACAGTAGGGCGCTGGTCACTGCCGCGAGATTTCAAAAATTAGGAATGTTTGCCATAGCAGGCGGTTTACCGTGATCACTGGACCGCTACTGCGCGGTTTTGACCGCTGTAGCCTTTTAGCGAGTTAATAAGATCTGCCGTAGCAGTGGTATTTTTTGCTATAGTAAAACCGCTGCAGTGAGACTAGTGATAACTATAGCATTCTACAGGTGATAGAAACCCACTTTTATATTGCTGACTTCGAGCTATTACTCCTATAACACCAAAAACTATTCCCAAGAAAGTGAGAGGTGAATTTTTGAGAGTCTTGGTGGATTCTTCATTGAGAGTAAGTCTTACCGTTTTTCATTATTATCTTTAAGTTCATATGCTAGTTATGGTTCTCTAATGATGGATGAAAAGACTAGAACTCTAGAATTAGCAGACCCTTGAATAATTGATGGGTTGTTGATTTTATTGTTTTTAATCATCTAGGAGTATAGGTGATCACTTTCTAGGATGGGAAATTGATTATTTATGATGAGAATTGTGTATTGAGACTTAGGGTTCTATTAAAAATGGGAACTTTGGCGTAAAATCTATTTTGAAAGGGGCAATTTCATTAGAAACCCATTAATTGGAAGATTCTGATTGTTGGGATTGAGATTATGATAAATTTATTATTAAGTGATAGTTCACCCATTAGAAAGGGGGAGAATTAATTGGGTCTTCTTCCCCAATTGTTGTTCTTACTTGATTAGAAGGTCTATTTCTTATTTAGCGTTATATTGCTAGACTTTGAGCATTTCGAAGCATTACAAAAGGGGAAACCTCTTGCGGAGTAGCTTGCATTATTCCAGTTCTGCTTCTGAGGTAGGTTATGATTTACTTGTGTTGGACTTTGATTAGTTGATTGTATATGTGGTAGAATTGGTGGGAGAAAGCATGTATAGGTCTTCGAACATGACGTCAAGTTGGATATTACTTAAGGTGGTACTGATTGCTTAATTATGTTGGCTTGTCGCCATTACTTTTTGTATTGAAACCTGAGTTGTATTTTCTATGTTATGAGAAAGAAGGAGTCAATATATACTCTTCTAGTTGAGTGAGATGGATGCATATTCTTGCTGTTGTTAGGTTGAATTATTTGAGTCATGTTATGACTTGTGGTATGGTGCCCTGTATTTCTTGACACTAACCTTTATGTTGAAATTTTGGGTGAATATCAAGTAGAAAACTAGAGTTCACTAGTCGAAGGCGAGTGTTGCAGCAGGAGAGGGCTACTATAGCGAGTCTGCCATAGTGGGGCGCTGGTCACTACCGCAGGATTTCGAGAATTGGCATTGTTCGCCTTAGCAGGCGGTTTACCGCGATAGCGGATCGCTATGGCAAGGTCTTGACCGCTATGGCCATTCGGGAAAGTTAATAAGATCCGCCGTAGCAGTGGTATTTTTTGATATAGTGAGGCTACTGCAGTGAGACTAATGAATGCTACAGCAGTCGACGGGAGAAAGAAATCCACTTTTATATTGCTGACTTCAAGGCATTACCCACATAACACCAAAAACTGTTCCCAACAAAGTGAGGCTAATTTCCTTGAGTCTTGGTGGATTCTTCTTTGAGGGTAAGTCTTAACCTTTTTCGTTATTATCTTTAAGTTCATATGCTAATTCCGGTTCTCTAATGGTGGATGAAACAACTAGAACTCTAGAATTAGCAGACCCTTGAATAATTGATGGGTTGTTGATTTTATTGTTGTTTAATCATCTACGAGTGTAGGTGATCACTTTCTAGGATGGCAAATGGATTATTTATAATGAGAATTGTGTATTGAGACTTAGGGTTCTATTAAAAATGGGAACTTTGGCCCAATTTTTTTTTAATGGGGCCAATTTCATTAGTAACCCATAAATTGGAAGATTCTGATTGTTGGGATTGAGATTATGATAAATTTATTATTAAGTGATAGTTCACCCATTTGAAATGGGTAGAATTAATTGGGTCTTCTTCCCCAATTGTTGTTCCTACTTCATTAGAAGGTCTATTTCTTACTTAGCGTTATATTGCTAGACTTTGAGCGTTCTGAAGCATTGCAAAACGGGAAAGCTGGTGCTGAGTAGCTTGCGTTATTCCAGTTTTGCATCTGAGGTAGGTTATGGTTTACTTGAGTTAGGCTTTGATTTGAGGATTGTATATGTAGTAGAATTGGTGGGAGAAAGCATGTACTGATCATCGGACATGACGTCTAGTTGGATATTACTTAAGGTGGTACTAAATGCTGAATTAGGTGGGCTTGTCGCCATTACTTTTTGTACTGAAACCCGAGTTGTATTTGCTATGTTATGAGAAGGAAGGAGTCACTACATACTCTTCTTGTTGATTGAGATGGCTGCATATACTTGCTGTTGTTGAGTTGAATTATCTGAGTCATGTTATGACTTATGTCATGGTGCCTTGTACTTCTTGACATTAGCATTGTTGACTGAACATGTTCCATATTGACCGTTGAACTGGAAATATGTTGAGATTTCATATTGTGATTATATATATACACACACGCACGCACACACACACACACACACACACACACACACACACACACATACATAATGACACATTTGGGAAAGGGTGAGGATGTGGCCTAGTTATGGGCTCATGATCTGAGGTCAGTTCCGGAGCGAGTGGTACATTGACACTATGGATCCCCTGCAGGTCATGGCTAATGAGCGAAAATAGCCATTGGCATGTGTGTACGGTGGAGATACTATCATTGGTTGCATTGCATTACATTTGATTCATTCTTATTTCTGTGATTAGTTCATGACTGTTTGAGGGTATTGTTTGGTTATGTGTTGTTGTGCCTATCTGCATATTCTGTTGATTTTACGAACGCCTGCATGATACTAATCTTAGCCGGCCTATGCTATCTACTGGTACATAGTGTTTGTACTGATACTACCCTGCTGCACCCTTTTTTAGTGTAATTGTGTGCTAGAGACTTTTTCTAGACCTCACATCTTGCTTGAGGCTATTTTCGGTCCAAATCGGAAGGTGAGCTCCTATCCATGCCATGCAGCCTGAGGAACTTTCCTATTTTGATAGCTACTTCATTTCAGACATTTATGTTATTTCAGACAGCTATTGTTTCTTAGACAGCTTTATGTTTTAGAGTCCTTGTATGATGACTTTTGAATTTTGGGGATGTAATAGTTAGACTTCCGCATCTTTATTTTATTTATGGCATGACTAGGAAGTTTTATGGCTTTATTTCTTGTTATTGATTTATAATTGGTTAAATGAATGAACAATTGATTGAGGGGATGGTTCCCCCATTAGGGGGTCAGTGTGGGTGCCATCACGACCTGTTGGGTCGTGACAAAATTGGTATCAGAGCCCTATATTCGTCTATCTCATTTTACAATGTCATGTCTAGTAGAGTCTTGCAGATTGGTACAAAGACATCTGTACTTATCTTCTAGAGGATATGGAACACTAGAAAAATTCAAATTCTTTTTTTCTTTCGTGCTACTTGATTCCAATTGGTATCTGAATGATTCAAATTGCTATCTGACTTTCCATTCTATTCTCTCACAGATGGTGAGGACTCGTGCTAGAGCAACAGAGAACAACGTTCCCGAGCAGGCCGCTAGGGTCACAGCTCATAGTGGAGGCCAGGCCTGAGGTCGTGGTTGTGGCAGAGGTAGAGGAGACGTAGCACCAGCCAGGGGCGGGGCTCCTGCGGCAGGTCCGGCTCGCGCTGGATCCTCCGTGCCTCAGGTAGGTCGTAATGGGGCAGCAGATTTTGCAGCAGCACTAGCTCAGCCAGATATTATAGCTACGCCAGTATTGTCAGATGTCATGGCTCGGGTGTTGAACCTGTTGAACGGTTTGACAGAGGCATGTGCGTTACCAGCCGCACCAGATGACCAGGGTGTGAGAGTGGGGGATCCGGCTTTGAAGAGTTCGTGCTCTGAGGGTACAACATGCTGCAACTGTGGCTTTCCGTATAGATGAGGTTCCAGGACCTGAGGTATTTCCTAGACCTGTGGCAGGTTCGGTGTTGACCGGTGATGAGCATGATTTGTTTTGGAGGTTCACTAAGATGAAGCCTCCAGCCTTCTATGGAACTGAGGCTGAGGATGCTTATGAGTTCATCATGGACTGTAATGAGAGGCTTCATAAGATGGGGGAGGTGGAGAAGTAATGTGTTGAGTTTGTGACCTTCCAGCTCTTGGGTGATGCCAAGTTGTGGTGGAGAGATTTTGTGGAGTGTAGGTCAGCGGGATTGCCTCCGTTGACCTGGACCCAGTTTTATCAGGTCTTCTAGGAAGAGTATGTTCCTCGTACCATGAGGGATAGAAAGTGTGATGAGTTTAGTAGTATTGAGCAACGGAGTTCTTCAGTGGCTACTTTTGAGGCCCGGTTCCATTCTTTGTCTCGTTTTTCTCTCCAGCTTCTGCTTACGTAGGAGGAGAGAGTTAGGCGATTTGTGAAAGGGTTGAACACTGCTGTTCAGTTGTCAGCTCTTCAGTATGTAGCCATTGATACTTCCTTCTAGGAGGTAGCGGATCATGTTAAGACCGTTGAGGGTGTTCGACAGGATGGTTATAGTAAGTATGCAGAGAAGAAGGCCAGCAAGGGTGGTGGTTTCAGTGGTTCATTTTCCCAGGGACACAGTTCACAGGTCTACTCGAGACATCCTGTTCAGTCAGCCATGCAGGCTTTAGTTGGAGGCCCATCAGGGGCCGGTCAGTACTCTTCTAGTCAGCCAGGGGATTCATAGGCTAGATTCCCAGACTATGGTGGTTATTCAACTTCTTCTATTTTTGTTTAGCGGCCTACTCTTGATAGTGCTTGATTTGAGTGTATTAAGAAGGGGCATTTCAAGAGAAATTATCCAGACTTAGGTGGAATAGACAGAGTGCTTAGTACCAGGCTCCCAGGGCTCCAGTTTCATCATCTAGAGGAGGAGGATCTTATGGAGGGAACTGTGCTCAGACCGGGCGTGGTGGTCACACAGCGGGTATAAGTTGCACCCAGCCCAGCAAAGGTGGACCCCAGTCACGCAGAGGTGGATATCATCCCGATAGGGGCGGAGCTCAGACAGGACAGGTTGATCGTAGAGGTTCGCAAGCTAGTGGTGGATGGGTTCAGTGCGATGCCTTTCTAGGCAAATCAGAGGCTGAGGGTTCAAATGCAGTCATTACAGGTAACATGTCAGTCTGTCATCGGATGGCTTTTATATTGTTTGATCCAGGGTCTACCTTCTCTTATGTGTCTACATACTTCTCTATAGGTCTTGATATGGTTTGTGATTTTCTTGATGCCCCTATTCATGTATCTACTCCAGTTGGGACAATGTTGTTGTAGATAGAGTATACCGATCTTGTACTGACATTTATGGGGTATGGTACATGGGTTGATTTAGTGATTCTTGACATGGTAGATTTTGATGTTATTCTGGTTATGAGCTGGCTAGCTCTTGATAATGCAATTCTTGATTGTCATGCCAAGAAAGTCACTTTAGCTATGCCGGGTATGTCTAGACTTGAGTGGAAGGGTACCCTTAGTCCCTCCCCAATGAAGATCATTTCTTTTCTTTGCACCAAAAAGCTAGTAAATAGAGGGTGCTTGGCTTATTTGGCGCATATTTGTGATACTAGTGCTGACGTTCCATCTCTTGAGTCAGTTCCTGTGGTGAGTGAGTTAGTAGAGGTGCTTCCCGCGGACTTGTCGGGTATGCCACCCGATCGTGATATTGACTTTGTATTGAATTAGAGCCAGGGACTCGCGCTATTTCTATTCCGTCATATCGGATGGCACCAGCAGAGTAGAAGGAGTTGAAAGAACAACTTCAGGATCTTTTGAGTAAGGGATTTATCATATTAAGCGACTCCTCTAAGGGAACTCCTGTACTGCTTGTGAAGAAGATATGACGACCCTCCCCGTCGTTATGGAAAATATAGGATCACCCCACCAAATAGAGCCTTCCCAAGGGTAGAACGAGCTAATAGAAACACGATTGTATACGTCTAAGAACTGAAAAATTGACTTGTTTATGATTATTGTTCGATTGTGTTGAGTCCATGTGGGGCGGGGGGGGGGGGGTGACGTAGGAAATTAGAACTCCGTCGGAAATTTTGAGGCCATGGGTGAGTCCGTATAGTGTTTATATATCAATGTGCATGCTTTTTGTGTTTGTGAGGCCTCAGATGAAATGTTGGGTGGTAGAGTTAAAAAACTGATACATTAGCGAGCTTACTGGCTCAGTGGTACCGCTGCGGCAGGATCGCTGTAGTGGCGGGTGGACCACTGCTAGTCGAGTATCGGTGTGTCCGCTATGGCGGGAACTGGACCGCTGTACCGGTGCCTTTATAGCAGGATCAGGCCTGCCACAACGGAGGGAAGGATTTACTGAGGTCCACTACAGCGGGCACTTTCCAGCTCTAGCGGGACCACTGCAGCGATGGATGGGTTGCCGCAGCGGTCGACGGGGACAGAATGTCGATTTTAAACACTTAGTTCCAAATTCTTTTTTCAAAAAAATCCAAAATAGTTCCTTACAAGCACCTAGGGCGAAATTCCAAGCTAGGGAAAGAATATCCTTGAGAGGTAAGTCTCAATCATTCCTTCCATCGTTACGCTTTCATCTTCATGATTATCATCGCTTGTATGGGTCTACAATGGTAAATTGGGAATAGTAACCCTAGAACTTATTAGACTTTCAATAATTGATTGGGTTATGATTGTTATTGTGTGTTTATCATTTAATGGATGGAGTTATCATTTAATTGAGGCTTAGGGTTTCATAAAAGTGGTAGCTTGACCATGGAAATGGCTTGTAATAGATGTTTTGATTAAATAACCTTGTAGATTGATAGTTGGTGGTTGCTAAGGCCAATGTTAGGTTGATTTACACCTAGGAATCATTCGCCGATTGGAATAGGGCTAAAGGAAAGGGTGTTCTTTGAATTGATTTTGTGATTAGAGTAATTATGAATCATTTAGCATCTTAATTGCTAGACTTTGAGCGTTCCGAGGCTTTACGGAAGGGAAAGGCTATGGCAAAGTAATCTGCATTGTTCCAGCTATACATTCGAGGTAGGTTACAGTCTATTTGAGTTAGACTTTGATTAGTTGATTGTATGTGTTGTGAAATTTATAGAAGAAAGCATGTCTAGTCTTCAAACATGATGCGTGTGGTTGAAATTCCTATATGTTATTGATTGAGTGATTATGTGGGCTTCGTGCCACTATTCATTGGGTTGGAACTTGAGTTGATGATGTAATGGTGAAAAGTTAATATGATCTTCTTAGTGAAATTGAGATACAAATGATAATTCAATTATTGAAAATAATGTGACAATAGATACGAATCTATATATGAAAAGGCTCATTTGACCGGGGGTGAGGATGAGGCCTAGTTATGAACAGGAACACTTGACCGGGGGTGAGGATGTGGCCTAGTTGTGAGCTCGGGTCTGAGGAGTGAATCCGAAACGAGTGGTACATAGACACCATGGGTCCCCTGCAGGTCATGACTACTGAGCAATGACATCAGTTAGCATGTGTGTACAATGTGTATATAGTTATTGTTGGTAGACTTATTCTGTTGTTTGCTTTCGTTGATCTGACTCTTGATATTGTTGGGTGGCTTGATTGTTAATATCCTTGGTTGACTTGTTGTTGGGTTATTAGATTATGTGTTGTTGATTATCTTGTCTATTTTATTGATTTTATGATGTGTGCATGATACTAGTCTTAGTCGGCCTATGATGTCTACCAGTACATATTGTTTGTACTGAAACTACCTTCTTTGCATTCTTTTGAGTGCAGATTGTGATCCAGACACTGCTACCAGACCTCATATGTAGCGTTAAGGCCATTTGCTGATAGATTTAAGGTGAGCTTCTACCCATGCCAGGCCGCTCAAAGATCTTCTTTTCTGATGTCTATTTTCATTCTAGACATTGTTGGTTATTTAGACAGCATACATTCCTTAGACATGTTTTGGATTAGAGTCCTTGTACGGTGACTTTCAAATTTTGGGGTTGTAATACTTAGGACTTCCACATTTACTTCCTTATTTTATGGCATGACTAAATTTTGATTTATCTCGTACTTGAATGGTTAATAACTGATTGAATTGGTTAATATAAAAATGGACTTGAATGAGTAGATGGCTTACGTTTTGGTTCGCCCACTAGGAGTTAGTGTGGGTGCCGGTCATGGCGGGTTGGGTCGTGACAGAAGAAGGATGGAACTATGCAGATGTGCATTGATTACCGCCAGTTGAACAAAGTCACCATTCGAAACAAGTACCCTATTACCCGTATTGATTATTTATTTACCAGCTTCAGGGGGCTTTTGTGTTCTCTAAGATTGACTTGAGATCGAGTTACCATCAGTTTAAGATTCGGGGATATTCCTAAGACAGCTTTTTGGACTCGATATGGGCACTACGAGTTTCTTGTTATGTCTTTTAGGCTTATTAATGCCCCTGCTGCTTTTATGGATTTGATGAATGACATTTTTAAGCCATACTTAGATTCTTTTATGATAGTGTTCATTAATGACATTCTGGTTTACTCGCGGAGTAGGGAGGATCACGACAAACACTTAAGGATTGTTCTTGAGTTGCTGATAGACAAGGAGTTGTATGCCAAGTTCTCCAAGTGTGAGTTTTGGCTAGAGTCTATATTTTTCTTGGGTCATGTGGATTTGAAGGCGGGGATTACGGTGGATTATAAGAAGATTGAGGCAGTGAGAGATTGGGCCAGGCCCACTCCGGTGACAGAGATCCGCATTTTCATGGGTTTGGCTATTTACTACCATCGGTTCGTGAAGGGAATTGCTTATATTATTTCGCAATTGACCCATTTGACTAAGAAAGAAGCACTTTTTCAGTGGCCTGACGAGTGTCAGGATAGCTTTCAAAAGCTTAAGACTTTATTGACTAAAGCTCTAATTCTAGCATTGCCCGTAGAGGGCAAGGATTTTGTGGTTTATTATGATGCTTCACGTTCTGGTTTGGGTGCTGTGTTGATGCAAGAAAAGAGAGTTATTGCTTATGCTTCTAGACATCTGACGATTCATGAAAAGAACCATCCCACTTACTATTTGGAGTTGGCAGCGGTGGTTTTTGCTTTGAAGATTTGGAGGCACTATCTCTATGGTGTACATTGTGAGATTTTCACCGATCATCGCAGTCTTCAACATGTGTTTACTCGGAGAGATCTTAATTCTAGACAGCAGAGATAGATGGAGTTTCTTAAGGATTATGATATTACTATTTTGTGTCATCCTGGCAAGGCAAACATGGTAGCGGATGCCTTGACTAGGAAGTCATCTAGTATGGGTAGCTTGCCTCGCTTGATCATTTCGGAGCGTCCGTTAGCCATGGAGGTCTAGACTCTGGCTGACAGTTTCATGAGGCTTGATATGTCTGATTGAGGAAGAGTGTTGGCTTGTGTGGAGGCAAGGTCGTCGTTTCTAGAGCAGATTAAGGCAAGGCAATTCGAGGATGCAAGTTTCTGTAATATCCGTGATAAGGTTTTGAGTGGTGAGGCCAAGGAGGCCAAGATTGATAGTGCGAGGGTCTTGAGGATTAAGGGGTGTGTTTGTGTTCATCGCGTTGACGACTTGACTCAGACGATTCTGGAGGAGTCCCACAGTTCTGGATACTCTATTCATCTTGGTGCTACCAAGATATACCGTGACTTGAGGCAGCACTATTGGTGGGCTAGGATGAAGCATGATATTGTTGAGTTTGTTTCGTAGTGTCTAAAATGTCAGCAGGTTAAGTACAAGCACTAGAGACCTCGGGGTACGCTTCAGAGGATGCCTATTCCTAAGTGGAAGCGGGAGAGGATAGCCATGGACTTTGTCGTTGGTCTTTCGAAGACTTTGGGCAAGTTTGATTCGATTTGGGTTATTGTTAATAGATTGACTGAGTCTGCTCATTTCATACCGGTTCACATTACCTACGTTGCTCAGAAGTTAGCCAGGTTTATATCTGTGAGATTCTTCATTTACATGGGGTCCCTATTTCCATCATATCTGATAGAGGCACGCAGTTTACATCCCAGTTTTAGAGGACTTTACAGGCCGAGTTAGGCACTCGATTGGATCTCAGTACCGCTTTTCACCCACAGACAGATGGTCAGTCTGAGTGGACGATTCAGGTTCTCGAGGATATGCTTTGAGCTTGTGTGATTGACTTTGGTGGTCATTGGGACCAGTTTTTACCATTGGCAGAGTTTACATATAAGAATAGTTACCACTTGAGCATTGATATGGCTCTATTTGAGGCTCTTTATGGGAGGTGATGTAGATCTCCTACTGGTGGTTTGATGCATTTGAGGTAAGGCCATGGGGTACTTACCATTTGAGAGAGTCATTAGACAAGGTTAAGGTGATTCAAGATAAGCTCTTAGCGGCTCAGAGTAGACAGGAGGAGTATGCGGACCTGAAGGTCCGAGATCTTGATTTCATGGTTGGGAAGCAGGTTTTATTGAAGGTCTCACCCATGAAGGGTGTGATGAGGTTTGGAAAGTCAGAATGATTTATTATTAATGTATTCGATTTCTTTAATTTTTAATTAGTGAAACTTAAATAATATTCTTATCTTTTATAACATTAGAAAATTAAAAACGGAGTTCTTTTGTGTTATCTCTATGTTGAAGAGATATCATGGTGATGGTTCTTTCATTATTCATTGGGACTCAGTCTTGTTTGATGAGAACTTGTCTTATGAGGTGGAGCCTATCGCCATTTTAGACAGAGAGGTTCGTAAGTTAAGGTCTAAGGAGGTAGCGTCTGTGAAGGTTCAGTGGAAGAATCATCCCGCTGAGGATGGTACTTGGGAGACTGAGTCCAATATGTGTAATAAGGATCCCTAGCTTTTACCGAGTTAATACCTTTCCTTGTTTTTTACTCCATTTAGGACGAAAAAGTTTGTTGGATGTGACGAACATACAGGTAGTGATGTGTATTTTTGACCATTTTTCTACTTTATATTTACGAGACTAGGTGTGAGTCTAATTAAAACTTAAATAGTTGGAATTATAAAATAAATGAGGGTATGATTGTATATTGTGCACTTGTTTGAAAACTTTTTATTTCATTTGGGTATTTATTCCAACAATATATACCTCCGTTGTGAATTGCGAGACACTAGAGCCATCAATATTGTTATTACATATGTGTGCATATTTGGCTAATGTTTTCATGCGTATCTGATATTGGGATTTTGGGTGATTTAAATCTCTTTAAAGAGGTCACTGGCATAACACATAAAGCGGGAGAGGTTGTAACACGGTCGACACGGTGGGGTGCCAGTTATGCGGAGGGATTTCATGAAGTTATAGTATGTTCCCCAAGCGAGGGCGGTTTACCGCGATAGCGGGACCGCTACGGTGAGGTCTTGACCAATAAAATATAACATTCGGCATTTAATATGATCCACATGTCGTGGTATTTTTCCCTCGGTCATAGTGAGATAACATTGACCGAGACTAGTGATAACCCAAATTAGAAACCCTATATTTAACCTTTAGAGGCTCTCTTAATTAAAAAAAAATTGTTCCCATTTAGAAAGTGAGTGCGAATTTCCCTTCTTTGTGGATTCTCTCTTCGAGGGTAATCTTAACCTTTTTTTATTATTTTTTAAGTTCATATGCTAGTTCCGGTTCTCTAATGGCGGATGAAAAGACTAGAACTCTAGAATTAGCAGACCTTTGAATAATTGATGGGTTGTTGATTTTATTGTTGTTTAATAATCTAGGAGTGTAGGTGATCACTTTCTAGGATGGGAAATGGATTATTTATGATGAGAATTGTGTATTGAGACTTAGGATTCTATTAAAAATGGGAACTTTGGCCTAAAATCTATTTTGAAAGGGGCAATTTCATTAGAAACCCATAAATTGAAACATTCTGATTGTTAGGATTGAGATTATGATAAATTCATTATTAAGTGATAGTTCACCAATTTGAAAGGGATAGAATTAATTTGGTCTTCTTCCCCAATTGTTGTTCTTACTTGATTAGAAGGTCTATGTCTTACTTAGCGTTATATTACTAGACTTTGAGCATTCCGAAGCATTACAAAAGGGGAGAGCTCTGTGGAGTAGCTTGCATTGTTAAATTCGAAAATTTGAGGTAGGTAATGATTTGGTTAGTGTAACGATCCGTTTGGTCGTTATAGTCCTTTCAATTTTTTCGCCAGTTCCCGAGCATTGATTAGCTTTCTTTTGGCCCGAGGGGATTGTTGACACGCTTCTCGAGGTGTCTAGGCCGGAGTCGGGCAATTTTAGTGAAAATATAGGCTTTAAGTGAAAGTGGTTGACCTAAAGTTGTCTTTTGGGCAAATGAACCTTTTTCGAAATTCCGTCAATTTTGAGAGGTCCGGATAGTCGTTTAGAACTTGTGTGTGCATTTGGTTCGGTTCCCAATGTATCCGGATGCATTTCGGGTTGGTGGATGGGACATGAGAATTAAGGCATCGGTGGTTGACTCGGTCAATGAGACCTCCATTTAAAATTTCGAGGCCACAGGTGCGTTCGTAGCACGTTTTTATGTAGGACTAGGTATACGTATGTGAAGCGAGATGGCCTCGGGAGTTAGTCAAAAATTGGATCGAAGAAAAATAGGCCAAGTTTCGGTGTCGGTGCCCGCTTTGGTGGCACCGGCACGCGGCGAATGCGCCGTAGGCGATAGCCTTGCAGCTGAAGCGGTCCTAGCCATTTTGTCTTGACCGCTAGGGTGGTAGCGGCACTGCTGTAGCGGGTGACGGGCGACGCTTAAATCCATTAAATGAGCCTTAAATAAGTCTTAGACCCTCATTATTTTATATCTCGATATTAGAGCTTGGGGATACTGTTCTTGAAGTCAAATTGAAGAAATTCTTGGAGGTAAAGCTTTGTATAATCCTTTACTCCTCTTTAATCACAATCATCTTAGATTCTCCCCTTCCTTTTTCAATCCCTTAGAAATGGAATTTGAAAGAGGGTTTTAGGAGACTTTTCCCTAGGATTATAATTGATAAATTGATGATGTTGATGTTAAAATGTGATGAATCTAAGCTTAGTAACCTCATATATTCCACTTTTAACGTTGAATTTCGGATTTGGAGAATTAGGGTTCATACCCAATTTGGGGATTTTTACCTGAAATCAGATTTGGAACAATTCTTGAGTTAAATCAATGATTACTGATTGGGTTATGATCACCTAGTACTTAATTTGGTATTTTTCCCGTGAATTTCCCGTTTTGCCCTTGTGGGCCCGTTTTCCCAATTTCTAGGGTTAAGATGGATCTAGTTGATATCATATCAATTTTAGTATCATTCTTCATGATTTCCAATATAGAATTCGATTATTCTTAGACTACTTTGGTTCTGAGCTTCAGAGGAAGGGCAAGGCAAAAGAGTGACTTGTTGGTGTTGCAGTTCGGCAATCCAGGTAGATTATGGCTTACCTTTGGTGAGACTTTGTATAGCAAGTCACATATTTAGATTATAATGTCGGAGACAGCATGTGAACCTTCGGGGTGTGAAGTTGGGATGGATATTGCCTTAGGTTGGGTCCTGATGTGTGTTGGGACTAGCCACCCCATTATATGTGTTTGATTGTTCAATTGTGTTGGCTTAATGCCATGTGTAGTTGGTAGATATTGAATTCTGCTTGTTGTTCTGACTCGGATAGGATTGACATACCCGTTGTTGGTATTTGTACTTGGATATATTGTTGGCGTATCCACTGTTGGTGCTTGAGATTATTGATATATTGTTGGCGTACTCACTGTTGGTACTTATTTGATATATGTTGGCATACCCCTTTGTTGGTATTGTGATGTGATGCATTGTTGGCGTACCCCGTTGTGGTACTTGTGATATTAAGCTTGATTGTTGAGGATTGACATATGCATTGCACGCATTTCTCACATTTATCATGCATGGCCGATATCCGGTGATGATCGGGTATCGTTGATTGAGCGAAACTGATATTTGATAAACTCTTTTACTTGAGTGATTGTGAAAAGTCCGATGTCCGAAGATCCATTCGGAATCATTATTTATATGAAACTGATACTTGATAAACTCTTTTACTTGAGTGATTGTGAGGAGGCCGATGTCCGAGGTTCAATTCCAGAATCGTTGATTTGTGAAACTGATATTTGACAGACTCTTTTGAGTGATTTTGAGGAGGCCGATGTACGATGGTTATATTCGGGCATCGTTGCTGCATGGCCGATTCTGAAGTTATCCCAGAATCGGTGTTAGCGCATGGACTCCGCAGGTTCCCCAGGGTAGTGCCGGTGAGACTCCCCCTGTGAGTAACGCAGGGTCCCGTCTGTCTATTGGGCAAAGATCCGGGACGGGTGGCACTTAGACTTCGCGAGTCACGTTGGGTTGTGCTACCGCGACGTTGATATTTTCGTCCGAAGTACAAGTGTACACCTCATTTGCATGGCATGGCATCGCTTTCATACCATTATTGTACTGCATTGCATTATGACTTGAGTGAGATGTTGTGATGATTAGATTGTGATGATTCTATCATGGTGATTGGTTCGGATTGGATGTACTCAGACTTATTATATTGGGGTTTAGATGTTTCCATAGGTGATGATGGATACTCGGTTACGATAATATTATCTCATGCTTGGTTGGTTTATTTGCTTATCTGCTTTATTTTCTGAATTGTATTAACTATGCTTAGTCGGCCGATGATGCCTACCGATCGTTGTTTGTCTTGACTCGCACTTGCTACATTCTTTTATGAATGCAGTACCGAGTCGGATCTACTTCTACGACCGTGGTGGCCGGCTTTTCGAACTTCCACTCGAGTTTGTGGTGAGCATGGCGTTCGCTGGCCTCGAAGACTCTTCTGTTACTTATGTCTTGTTTTCCATTTTGAGACATGACTTGAGACTACTTATGTATTATTGTTCAGACTTTTAGTATTCGGATTTAGATGCTCTTGTATGACCAGACCAGATACTGGGGTGGATTTCCTTTAATTCCGCACTTGTTTCTATTATATCATATTATGAGCCTTATGTTATTTACTTTCTTCCGCGATTTTCTATTAGTTGTGAATGTTGAGTTAAGCGTTCTCCTACTGAGGTGAGAAAGGTAGGTGCCTGCACGACTTAGTAAAATTGGGCCGTGACAGTTAGACTTTGTGTCACGACCCAACCCCGTAGGCCGTGACTAGTGCCCGAGTTGGACACTCGTAGACGTACCTGTTAGATATAATCAAACTGAAACTAAATATGATATGGAGGTTTGCAAAAACAATACGTTGTCTCAGAACTGTCACATTTATATATATAGGTAACCTGTCTCCTGAGGAGTCACAACCAATCAAAGATAACATAATACACGAGCCGACAAGGCTGCCATAATGTATGGGAACATCCCAAAATATATATACGCAAGCCGAAAAGGCTTCCACTACATACAACATCCCAAAATATATATACGCAAGCCGACAAGGCTGCCACTACGTACGGGAACGTCCCAAAATAAGTCATATTGACACAGCTGGACAACATCTATATACAACCCACACATTTGTCTACAGACCTCTAAGAGTATCAACAGTGACATATGACGGGACAGGGCCCCGCCGTACCCCTGGATAAGCATATGTATACATCAAAAGGATCTGTACCAAAAGACTAGACTCCGGAACAACGGAGCACTCCAAGACAGCTGAGTAGAAGTCCTAAGCTGGAGGATCACCAAAGCGAGTATGTGCACCTGCGGGCTTGAAACGCAGCCCCCCGAAGAAAGGGGGTCAGTACGAGATATGTACTGAGTATATAAAGCATGAAATACATTAAAGAAGATCATAAAAGAAGTAGAGATTCCATGAGACAAGTATGATAATCAAGAAATCACTGTAACTGTGCCTTACGAAATAAACTCATGCATTTCATTATCATATACCATACCTGGCCCATTATGGGACTCGGTGAATAAAGTCGTGTACACGTATACCATACTCGGCCCATCATGGGACTCGGTGCCATAATCATATCATCATATCATCATATACATATACCGTACCCGGCCCTCTAGTGAGGGACTCGGTGAACAATGCAGTGAAACTGTGCACGAATACATACCCAGCCCATCAGGGGACTCGGTGAAAGATATAATAACAGTATGCACGAGCAAAGTACTGAACAACCATATGCAAACTAAATCATCATCTGAGACTTAATGGTATGTGTAGAATGAACTAACACTCGAATATCAGAGGCGATAGTCATGTTAAGTACCCTCTGAACGTCACTATGGACTATATCAAATAGAGCCTCAGGAATCATAGACACGTATCAAGATAACATGAAATAGCTTATGGAAGTCAAGGACATTAGCCATCCTAGTGTCTCTAAGAATAGGAGCTTATACATTCGTCATTTGTTCATTTCATAAATATCAGGCCAAAATAAAGAAAGGATAGC
Organism: Lycium ferocissimum; assembly: GCF_029784015.1. Classification (NCBI taxonomy): domain Eukaryota; kingdom Viridiplantae; phylum Streptophyta; class Magnoliopsida; order Solanales; family Solanaceae; genus Lycium; species Lycium ferocissimum. The sequence continues at coordinate 69,159 of NW_026720437.1, forward strand.
TTTACATACCTTTAACGCTTATCCGTGACACAATACGTATACGCTGCCCGAAGTGTCTCAACCTATAGTAAGACGTCAAGAACTATGGTTAAGCTACGGAAAGGTTCAAAACGTTCCAATGTTAGTAACTTATTCTAGAAAATTGGGCGGCATTTCTCCTATATTGTTCATTTAGCTTTCATTCAAGCTAACTATAAAACGACCAAGTTATCATCAATGACCACACGTTCAAGTACTATATCAAAGTTAGCCAAGACAAGATTCAAGAATGTTCCGAGACAGCCCGCACAACATTCCAAATCAGCCCACACGTTACGACATTCCATAATCTTTAACATAATGACTACGACATATTCAAGTTACTCTTAATAATCTATATCCACAACACTTCATCGCAACGACCTTACAATAGTCCAACAATTACAACAACACAATACATAATCTTACTACACCTAGTCCTCTAATTCAACAAAAACAACAACACAACCAGAACCAAATCCTTCTCGAATACAATAGAACTATAACCTTAACTATCATATCCCTTCACTTTCATCGTATAGTCAATGACAACAACAACGTCAACATTAATCGAAATTAATCCGCCATTTTTAGATCAGAACAACCCCAACACGGCCCAACGGAATCTTAACACTAACTTATATAATTCCTTCACTTTTAACACATAATCCATAGCATTAACAACAACAACAACAATCAACCCAATCTAATTTAAACAACTCCAAATCTGTCCCGTTTCAACACCAACACTAATCATGCAATTTTCTTACTTCCAATTCCACTTAATACAACTTAATCTCTCCATTACAACATCATTAACTTCAATTTCAAAACAAAAGAAGAAGTCTTACCTTAATTTAATTTGGACAGATTGTACCACTTCTTACACTAATTGCACCACTCCTTCTTTCTCAATTTAAATCCCTATGTTCTTTGCCTCCTTTGAATGATTAGAACACTTCTAGGAAATTAAGAATTTTGCTATCAAAAACTTGGGTGATTAAGGGCTGCCAGGATATTGTGATCTTCTCTCCAAATCAAGATGAGATTAGTGATTTAACGGTGTTGAAAAAGAAGGGCTGGCCGTGAGCTTGGTGAAGCTGCCATGGCCGTGGTGCTCTCTCTCTCTCTAACTCAATTTGTGAAGATGAGAGCTTCTCTCTCTTGTTCAACTTTGGAAGATGAATTATGAAATATGAGTCATCCATTTACTATATATATGTTGCCCATTATATTGACACATGTCCAACCACAATGACATGTGTCCCACTATAACATGGACCAATCAGATTTGGCCATGTTGTAGTGGGGCCCACTTGGTGCATTATTTAATCTTAATTAATCACTAATCCCCACTTAATAATCTTATCATGGTTAATTAATCCCTAATCTCCACTAATATTTCTATGCTATTTGAAATTTATAAGCAAATCCTGCACTAACTAAAATCGAGGATTAAAAGTCTCTATCTCATATCCCAAAATAATCTTGTCCTTGAACTTATCCCGATTAGCTTAAAAATATTCCAATGTACAAAAATACGGGATATAACATCCTTCCCCCCTTTAGAACATTCGTCCTCGAATGTTAAACTGGCCTCATTAGGTCTTATAAAGATTTCAGGGGAGTCTCTTTTATTACTATAGCATATAGTCTCATCTACCAATAAATATAATCGAGTGAGGAATTTAGATTACCTATAGGCATAGAAACAAGTAAGGATACTTATTCTTCATCTCATCTTCGGCTTTCCCGGCCATCTCTTCCCGATTATTATTTCGCCACAATACTTTGACGGGAGCCACATTTTTAGTATGCATCCTTCTAACTTGGCGATCAAGTATAGCTATAAGGTTCTCCTCGTAAGACAACTCCTCCGTTACCTGGACATCATCCACGGGGAATACTCTAAGTTACCAACACATTTGCGAAGCATTGACACATGAAAGACTGGATGTCTTTGCTTCCAAATCAGATGGTAGGTCCAACTCATAGGCAACCTTGCCTACCCTACAAATAATCTGATAAGGACCAATATACCTCGGACTAAGCTTCCCTCTCTTATCGAATCTCATTACACCCTTCATGGGTGACACCTTCAAGAATACCCAATCACCAATCTGGAACTCTAAGTGTCGACGTCGATTATACGCATATGACTTCGTCGACTGCGGGGTCTGCTAATAACCTTTCCGAATAAGCTTCACCTTATAAATAGCTTGCTGAATCATATCTGGGCCGATTAACTTAGTGTCACCAACATCGAACCAACCAATAGGTGACCTACACTTCCTACCATACAAAGCCTCATACGGTGCCATCTGGATGCTAGAATGGTAGCTATTATTATAGGCAAACTCGATAAGTGGTAAATGATCGTCCCAGCTACCCCTGAAGTCAATAATACAGGCTTGCAACATATCTTCTAGCGTCTGAATAGTACGCTCGGCTTGTCCGTCAGTCTGAGGGTGAAATCTTTGTGCTAAGACTCACCTGTGTCCCCAATCCCCTTCTGGAATGATCTCCAGAAGTTAGTATGCGCGAGCTCTCTCGTCGATATAATAGATGTGGGAACCCCATGAAGTCTCATTATCTCCTTGATATATAACCTCGCATAGTCCTTAGCTGAATAAGTAGCCCTGACTGGGAGAAAATGGGCTGATTTTTGTCAGCCTATCCACAATAACCCATATAGAGTCATACTTCCATGGAGTGCAAGGTAAGCCTGTAATGAAGTCCATATTCTGGAATCTTGACCTCGGGTATTACTTCTCGACTTTTAAAAGACTTTGCTTGTCACTCTACTTTTTAGCTCTTAATCTCAATCCTTAGAGTTGGCTATCAAGTAACCTTTGAGTTCCCTCATATTATAACTTTACATAGTTTGCTACGTACTTTCGTCTATCAATAAGTGGTATAATTCGAAAGATTTTTTTTATTTGACATATAAATTCACTATCTTCTAGTAACCAGCTCATTCTGATCGTCTCGCCTAAACTATTTTATAATTCCCTTAACCCAACTTGTAACACTCTACGCACATTATCTCGTGTCATTTCTTCATCTTTAATTCAAACTTTTCTATTGCCTCTTTACTCAGATTTTGCTCTTAGCTTATCTGTTACACCTTATATTGCAATCCTTACAAGAATATGCGAAGGTGCTCAAATTAGCCCAAGAGATACCTTAGTGTCTTCTCACTAGTCTTCATGCTTTACCTTGCCTTCTCCTCTCTTATCTTACAATCGGTATCGGGGTAAACCTTCGACTCAACCGTGGCCATGTCCTATTTGCCCTTAGTATTATTTCTATCTCGGTAATTTAGCTTAAACCATCTTTTACATCTTTCCTTAATGTACCCAAAATATCGTAACCGAATTGTTATTACTGAATCCTTACTCTTCTTATCACGTACTCACTTAATCTCATTCTTAACATACAAATATTTGTAGGTTGCATAACTATTCTTGTACAACTTGTATAGTGTATATCCAATCTTAGTCAGAGTCTTTCCTTCTCTTGGTTCATTCTGCTTTACATATCTCATTTGTACTAAAACTCATTCATTGCCTATCTTGTCATACTCCTTTCTCTTCCTTTATTCACCCTTTAATTTTTCTCATATCCTACTACAGGAGATTTTCTATCCCTTTTTCTTTGCTACTCGTAAGTCGCAATATCATTAGCGAATAACTCTATTGCCAACATCTTAGTCTCTAATCCAGTATAACGTTGCTATCCTTTACAATATCTCTTAAATTACTCGTTATCGTTCTCTTGTCATATTCTTTCTTTTTCACAAGCACCCACTTTCTAATGTCATATTATTCAAGATCTTTACAAATACTTCTCAGCACTATCTCAAATACCCTCCTAACTTCTAACCATTTATTGCTGGCTTTCAGATCTTACTAACCTGTTTCAGCAAGGGATCTCACTTGAAGTTTAAGCATCCATATCAAATGTATTGCAATGTCAATTGTATCCATCTCACACTCGCATTCCTCTTACCCGCTTCCACCCTTAAGGGTGTACTTATACCATTATCTGTTTATATTCTGCTCTATTTCCCTATTTCCAATCTCAAATTCATCCGGTCCTTTTTCCACTCACTTGGTATACTGTACCATATCCATGTCTTTTCCCTTATGATGTATAACCTTGATTATCTACGTACGAAACCTTACCAAAATCACGAAGCGACAAGAACCTTTCTATATATAGTACAAAATCTCATCTGATAATCTGTACTCGAGTAATGCGACCAATGTAGCAACTCATCCAAGGCCACATTCCACTTACTCCAATCGATAATTAATTAGTACTTGTAGTCGTTCCAATCTCAATTAGGTAGCACTTGTATTCCGATGATGAGTGTCCAAAGTTCTCTTGTAATATTATCTTAATCCCAACCTATATGATCTGTTTCCTTTAATAAATTTACAATACATCATTTACTCCTCAAGCCTACCGTCTTTGTCCTTTAAGGATTCCACTATTTCCGAGGTGAAGTCGTGTACACACGTACTCCTTTATGCCTTAGGCCCTTCTATCCTTGTTGTGTGCTCAGTACCGACTTCTAACTTACTCAAAATCATATCAAGTTCATCTAAATGACAAATCTTATTTTATAACCTTGTCGTTGTACTATACCTTTAAGTTAATAACTATATATTTCCCTTTCGTTCCATACTCGTACTCAATTAATTACGTCTATCTTGGGTGCTTCCTTTAGAATTCCCTTACCATTTCTCCAATCTATGTCCATCCCTTTTTTCTGCGCACGGGGAATCTTATGCTACCTCTGTATCCTTCAGAAAACATTACTTCTGCATAATCCCTTTCTTATTTTCAAAACGTATTCTGTTCATCCATGTTTATTCTTATCATACCAGTCATTTTCTAGCACTCATTCTACCTCATTTCTCATCCTTTCTGTAGTTTGGTCTTTCACCATTCCGTCACTTATATCACTCGTGTTCTCGGCTATACACGTCATGACCTATTACTTGCTGCACTGTTACCTTGCTTTCTTCTTATTTCCTCCTTTCAATTTACTCTCCCTTCTCTGGTGCTCGCTATCATTTTCGTTATCATATAACCTTTATTCTAAACTTTCCCTACAGAACTTGATAAGTCTTTCTTATTCGTTCTATAGCTCGCTTTTATACTCTAGTCACATAGATCACGTCATATCTTTTAGTCACTTCCTCACTAGACTTTACTTATTTTCATAACAACCCTTACTATATATTTACATTATATCCTGTTCATATTCAATCCTATAGTGTAACACTTCTTAACCTTATTCACGATTCTTACTATGGGTTGATTACACTCGGTGGAGTAAGCGTACTTATACTTTTACCCTTTCTGGTCAACCTTATCCTTAATATCTCACAAGCTGTCTTATCAATACATTCATATCCGTCACAATTCTTTTTCCTCTGTACTCTTGTCTTAATCATACTATTACTTTTTTTAACTATAAACTCATCATAATTTATCTTTGCTTATCAATTCGTTGGTACCTTAATGTAGAACTCTATCAAGATTTGACCTTTTCTAAATCATCTCTTAGTATCACAAACCCTTTCCAAATTTTTTTTACCATATCGATATCGACCTCCTAATTACTATTACCCTCAATTCAGCATTCTCAAGGTCAATCGTACTCGCAACTTAGTCAAATCCTATCCTTACTATTGACACGACCTTTCAAGACATATTACAAACCTATATCTCATTCTCTTTTTATTTGTAGGAAAATTTTGGCGAGTTTCCTCTGTATTTCTTACTATCTCAAAACTTTGCAGAAATACCAACAATGCCTATATATATATTATCATATCATATCACAGCCACACAAGGCTCCCAATATCAACAACAGTATAAAAATGATGAACTTACCTCGTATGTCCAACTCAAACTGCACCTGTTACACTTTCCTGTTTACTTTCCCTTTCAATCTTCAACTTTACCTTTCAATCATACTTTCAAATACCTTGCCGACATACATCTTTCGTACCGTTGCTTACACCGCATACTCTTGTAACTTTCAATATCGCCAGCCGCTTTTTTGTAAATCTTTTTCCTGTGAAATCAAGGGTTAGTATAAGGAATCTCATTTCTTATGGCTTGGCTCTATCGCACGATCTTATATATGAAAGAAAGGTAACATCCTAAATGTCCTGTGACTTCTGTTTATAGATGTGGTGCCTGACACTTGACAAACAAGACTCTACTAAACACGGTTTGTAGACACTCGAAGATGAGCTTTGCTACGATACCACTTTTGTTACGACCCAACCCGTAGTAGCCATTTGACTAGTGCCGAGTTGGACACTCGTATACATAATCATTGTTAGATATAATCAAGCTGAAACTAAACATGATATGGAGGTTTGCAAAAACAATACGTTGTCTCAAAAGCGTCACATTTATATATACGAGTACTTTGTCTCGAGGAGTCACAACCAATCAAAGATAACATAATACACGAGCCGACAAGGTACTGCCATAATGTATGGGAAAATCCCAAAATATATATACGCAAGCCGACAAGGCACACTACATACAACATCCCAAAATATATATAAGCCAAGCAAGGCTGCCACTACGTATGGGAACGTCCCAAAATAAGTCATATTGACACAGCTGGACAACATCTATATACAACCTACACATATGTCTACAGACCTCTAAGAGTATCAACAGTGACATATAACAGGACAGGGCCCTGCCGTACCCCTGGATAAGCATATGTATACATCAAAAGGATCTGTACCAAAGGTCTAGACTCCGGAACAACGGAGTGCTCCAAGACAGGTGAGTAGAAGTCCTAAGTGGAGGATCACTAAAGCGATGTCTGCGCTGCGGGCGTGAACCCCCGAAAAAAGGGGTCGATACGAGATATGTCGAGTATATAAAGCATGAAATACATTAAGGAAGATCATAAATGAAGTAGAGATTCCAGGAGACAAGTATGATAATCAAGAAATCAATTACTGTGCCTTACGAAATAAACTCATGCATATCATTATCATATACCATACCGGCCCATTATGGGACTCGGTGAATAAAGTCGTGTACACGTAGACCATACCGGCCCGTCATGGGACTCGGTGCCATAATCATATCATCATATCATCATATCATCATATACATATACCGTACCGGGCCATGTAGTGAGCGACTCGGTGAACAATGCGGTGGCTTGTATCAAATAGAGCCTTAGGAATCATAGACGCGTATCAAGATAACATGAAATAGCTTATAGAAGTCAAGGACATTAGCCATCCTAGTGTCTCTAAGAATAGGAGCTTATACATTCGTCATTTGTTCGTTTCATATAAATCATGCCAAAAGAAAGAAAGGATAGCTTTACATACCTTTAACGCTTATCCGTGACACAATACGTATACGCTATTTTGCCCGAAGTGTCTCGGCCTATATTAAGACGTCAAGAACTATGGTTAAGCTACGGAAAGGTTCAAAACGTATTCCAATGTTAGTAACTTATTTCTAGAAAATTGGGCGGCATTTCTCCTATATTGTTCATTTCCCTTTCATTCAAGCTAACTATAAAATGACCAAGTTATCATCAACAACCACACGTTCAAGTACTATATCAAAGTTAGCCAAGACAAGATTCAAGAATGTTAAGAGACACCCCGCACAACATTCCAAATCAGCCCACACATTACGACATTCCATAATCTTTAACATAACGACTACGACATATTCAAGTTACTCTTAATAATCTATGGCCACAACACTTCATCGCAACGACCTTACAATAGTCCAACAATTACAACAACACAATACATAATCTTACTACACCTAGTCCTCTAATTCAACAAAAACAACAACACAACCAGAACCAAATCCTTCTCGAATACAATACAACTATAACCTTAACTATCATATCCCTTCACTTTCATCATATAGTCAATGACAACAATAACGTCAACATTAATCGAAATTAATCCGCCATTTTTAGATTAGAACAGCCCCAACACGGTCCAACGGAATATTAACACTAACTTATATAATTCCTTCACTTTTAACACATAATCCATAGCATTAACAACAACAACAACAATCAACCCAATCTAATTTAAACAACTCCAAATACATCCATATCAACAAACACTAATCATGCAATTTTCTTACTTCCAATTCCACTTAATACAACTTAATCTCTCCATTACAACATCATTAACTTCAATTTCATAACAAAGAAGAAGTCTTACCTTAATTTAATTTGGACGATTGTACCACTTCTTACACTAATTGCACCACTCCTTCTTCCTCAATTTAAATCCCTATGTTTGCCTCCTTTGAATGATTAGAACACTTCTAGGAAATTAAAATTTTGCTATCAAAAACTTGGGTGATTAAGGCTGCAAAGCTATTGTGATCTTCTCTCCAAATCAAGGTGAGATTAGTGATTTAACGGTGTTGGAAAAAAAGGGCTGGCCGTGAGCTTGGTGAAGCTGCCATGGCCGTGGTGCTCTCTCTCTCTCTCTCTCTCTCTCTCTCTAACTCAATTTGTGAAGATGAGAGCTTCTCTCTCTTGTTCAACTTTGGAAGATGAATTATGAAATATGAGTCATCCATTAACTATATATATGCTTCCCATTATATTGACACATGTCCAACCACAATGACATGTGTCCCACTATAGCATGGACCAATCGATTTGTCCATGTTGTAGTGGGGCCCACTTAGTGCATTATTTAATCTTAGTTAATCACTAATCCCCACTTAATAATCTAATCATGGTTAATTAATCCGTAATCTCCACTAATATTTCTATGCTATTTGAAATTTATAAGCAAATCGTGCACTAATTAAAATCGGGGATTAAAAGTCTCTATCTCATATCCCAAAATAATCTTGTCCTTGAACTTATCCGATTAGCTTAAAAATATTCCAATGTACAAAAATACGAGATATAACACTTTGATTTGTTGATTGTATATGTAGTAGAATTGGTGGGAGAAAGCATGTATAGGTCTTCGGACATGAGGGTCCGGAGTTGGATATTACTTAAGGCGGTAGTGATTGTTGAATTATGTGGGCTTGTCGCCATTACTTTATGTCTTGAAACACTGAGTTGTATTTGCTATGTTATGAGAAGGAAGGAGTCAATATATACTCTTCTTGTTGATTGAGATGGATGAATATTCTTACTGTTGTAGAGTTGAATTATACGAGTCTTGTTATGACTTGTGGCATGGTACCTTATATTTCATGACATTGACATTGTTCACTGAACATGTTCCATATTGACCGTTGAGCTGAAATACGTTGAGATTTCATATTGTGATCATATATATATATATATATATATATATATATATATATATATATATATATATATATATATATATATATATATATATATATATATATATATATATATAAGCATGCGAACGCGAAAAGTTAAATTACGTAAATACCCTTTTAATAATACATAATTAAGTGATTAAAAATATTAAATATTTAATATTTAACTAAATAAAAGCAAAACAACGGAACTAATTTTAAGAGTTGTGTTTCTTCAGTTTCCAACTGATGCCTTTTCTAAAAGTTCAAAACATTGCCTTTTGAAAAGACACAATTCATCGATACAAAGTGTATTCATCTTGCAGCCAATAAGTATGAAAATACAACCATTCTTCTGAATTACAATTCTATAGAGATTTCGTTATTAACATTGAACTATTATCACGCATTTTTCTTTCGTGATCTTCACTTCAGTCTATCTCAATTATATACAAACATGATTTTTTCTCCAGACAAAGTAAAAATTTTAAGAAAGCAAAAACACTTTTTCTTGCGGATTTAATATTTCTCTCTTTCTGTATGTTTGATACTTCTTTGTATTCAACATTAGTTCTTGACTATATTTTTTAAGATTAGAGTATTCTCAATTTTAGGTGTCCAATGTTGCTAATTTATTGGGTGACTTTCCTACGGGGAAAAATATTTTCCTAAAGATTATAAATAATAGCATTACATATATTTTACTATTAAATAATGTTATTATACATACCTATTGAATGTGATTTATATGGTTGGTATTATGAAGTATGAACTAACAAATTAATGTTGACTACAAGATAATAATTTATTTCTAATCCGCCAATTGTACTATATGTTAATAAAATTTAA